>NC_081573.1:54598064-54649285 GCF_022355385.1 Mustela nigripes
TCACCAGTCGAGAGACTGAGACAAAAAAAAAAAAAAAAAGATGCCAAAAAAAAAAAAAAAAAAAAAAAGAGCTTTAAGTAATACCCCATATATAGTCTCAGAATTTGACATATCTGTGGGCTCACACATAGCAGAGAAAATTCACATGCTGACAAAGATGGCATCTTAAGGCTCTTGGCCAAGTCTCAGTCTCTCGACTGGTGAACACACCCAGTTGGGGAGGCCTTTAAACAGAGAAAGAGCTCCCCCATGGGATGGAGTAAGACAAACCTTCCAGGACTGCCCAAGACCAAAAGGGCTTAAAAAATTTGAGATCTTCCATGAATGGAAAAATATCTTCCATGAATGAGAGTCAGCCTGAGGTTGGACTGAGCTCACTGCTCTGACCCTGCTGGCCCCAGTGACTTCCCTCCTGTCTTCGTATAATTCAGAAGGGGCAACATGGGATTTTCCCTTTGGTTCAATGTCTCCTCCACCAGTAAAGGAAAATGGGCCCTAAGATTCAACAGGGGGCTCTTCCTTGCGCCGATGTCTACACAGTTTCTCCTGCCTCCCAGCTCTCTGTGGAGATCAGGTAGTCTCTAATTTTCCATCTTTTTTTTGCAGCAAATCCTTTTGACAAAAGGTGTGTATTGTCAACCAACCCCTCCATAGGTCAGGAAAATCGGGCTTCTGTTGATAGCAACTTTTTACAACCTTTTCATTTGAAGTCACAAAGCTATAAACAGTGCTGGTTCTCCAAGAGACTCCCGGAATGATCTGAATAACCTAACCATGCTATTTCCGAAGGCTGCCCCCTGCCCAGCACTCTCACCAGACGTCTGCGCGTGCCCCTGTTTCTTTTTCAAGCCGGGGCCAGGAGATTTAAGACGGAGAATCAGGATGCATTGTTTTCTTCCTTTCACTGTCCGTTCTCACGAACCCCGGCTAACACTCATAACTGAAGGTCGACTCCTTTTTTACTCCAAGCTTCTTATTCAATTTGGAGCTTGTTAGCAAAGCCTGAGCCGTAAGAGCATGACCATCAGTCTTTTTGCCTTGTTTTCTCATCGCTTCCTCTTTCACCCAGACCTTTGGATAATATTTTCTCTAAAGAAGCAAAAAGGAAAATTACGAAAAAGATCCAGAAACTGAATCAGAGAAAAATCAATGAAAATAATAATAATAGTAATCCCCCCCATGTTTTTTTTCCCCAGATTCTGTATAAGTCTTACTATTTTAGTGATGGTTTATAGGGGAAAATAAAATCATATGCTCCATAAGGATAGAAGCTATAACTGACTTGCTCACTGCTATGAATCTAGCAGTTACCATAATACCTGGCACTGAAAACACTCTCACTGAATGAGTAAACAAATGGCAGAAATGCAATGGCTCTTGATGTTAATAATGCTGATCATAGCCAGCATTTATGTAGCTCCAACTGGGTGCCAGCCACCCCTCTCAGTGTATTTCTTATATTAAGTCATTTAATCTTACAGAAACTCTATGAAATAGCTACCATTATCTGCATTTTACAGATGAACAGAGTAAGAGTAGGCAAAGACCTTGACTTGTCCATAGTCCTACACCTAGAATAGTTCGGAGCCATGCTTTGTGCTCAGAATCTTCAAAAAAGCATTGAAGAAAACATCTGATGCCTTTTTGGGTCAAGATAGAGAAATATGAACTGAGTATTATTACCAAATATTAGTAAGGTAAATTGAGATGGGTTGAAGAGCTGCAGCCCAGAGTCCTGAGAGGTAATCCAGTCAGCCAAGAGAATGGTTTCTATGCATGCGGCCAATGGCGCTGGCTGATTGAGTTCATCCCCAGCGATGGAAACAAAAATATGAAGACATGGTTTTTAGGGTATTACTCTCAGAGGTCTGGGATCCTAACTGGGTGATAGACTTGAGATTCAAAGCCAACTGAAGTATCTATAAGGATGGGCTGAAATTAGCAAGGCAATACCAGTCCGTATGGATGTCACGCCCCGTTTGTAGGCAAACAGAGTTCCAGAAGGCAGGGGAGGGGAGGTGGAAAGGGCGTGGTTGATGAAGCATTCACTCTTACGGAGCCAGGGCAGCTCCTTCTCTGCACACTCTTGCCTTGACCGCTTCTCTATTATTCACATTTAATTTATGGTTCATCTCCTTGAGCATAACTCCAAGACTTTGCCATGTGTCCTAAGCAGTAAGCCCTACCCCACTGCCTACAACTTCCTGCGGCTGGCCTTGCGTTTCTCGCTGTATAAAGTTTCTCCTCCAGCTTGAGCTTTCCCAGTCCTTGTTGCACGTCTACCCACCTCCAGTCTTATCCTTCTCTCGCAGAGGAAGGATGCGTCTTTGATCTTCACTTGTGCTCTGGAAGCCCCTCCTTTGTACTTCTGTTTCCATCATGGGCTGGCTTTTCTTGGTATACCTTCCGTTGTTTTCCTGCTCTCTGAATCCTCCCCCTCTTCAAACGTTCAAATCTCCCCAGACGTTCAAATTTCTCCCAAGCCACTGCGTCTCTTATCACTGCCCTTCCCTTCACCCGACTTCTTGAAAGCATAGTCTTCACTCAACCTCTCTACTTCATCACAAGTTCACACCTCCGCGCTCCAAGATGGGGCCCCCACCCTCAACACCTGGGGGAAATTGTTGTCTTTGGAAAGTCATTGAAACTGAGCTAGTGGGTTTCCTTAAACTTTTTTCTTAGCCCTAAGCCCACCTGAATTCTCTGAAGCATTTGGCAACTTATTTTTGATTTTTTTAAAGTTTTATTTTATTGAAGGGAAATTCATTTAACATAGAATTAACCATTTGAAGTGAACATAGTCATGACATTTAATACTCCATGATGTTGTGCAACCACCAGCTCCGTCTAAATCCAAAATACTTCACCATTCCTCCAAAAACCGTCTTCCTCGTCAAGGACTTGATCCTCACACTGACCCCCACCCCCAGTCCTCACAACCACTAATCCACATTTCGTTCCTGAGAATTTACCTGTTCTGGATATTTCACCTAAATGGACTCATGCAACATGGTGACTTCCTTCTGCTTAACGTGAGGTCTTCAAGCTTTGTCCACATTGTAGCCGTGTCAGGGCTTCATTATTTTTCTCTGCAGCTGAGTAACAGTTCTTCATTCCTGAGTTGTTTATCCGTCCATCGGCTGTTGGGTGTTTGGGCTGATCTGCCTTTCAGCTGTTGTGCATAGCGCTGCTCTGAACATTCGTGTGCAGTGTTTGTTTAAGTACTGGTTTTCAGTCCTTTCATATTTATACCTAGGAGTGGTTGCTGGGCCATATGGTAATCCTATGTTTAACTTCTTGCGGAGCCACCAAACTGTTTCCCACAGCAGCAGGACCATTCTGCATTCCCATCGCAGCGTTTGGTAATTTTGAAATGCTCTCTCCTTTGCCTTCAGAGACACTGCACTATCCCTGTTCTCCCACTCCTTCTATATATGGCAACCCTCATATTTTCCCCCTCTATCTCCTCTTCTTTCTCTTCCTGCCATGGGAGGTACCCATCAGTTTTCTATTTCTATTCTCCTCTGCTGTTTTCCATCACTCTTGACAATTTCCTGCAACTTGGTGGCTTTAAATATCCCCCTCTTTGCGATGTCTGCAGTTTCCTGGCTCCATTTCTGACCTTGGGTTCTTCATCCCCACCTGCTACAAGGCATCTCCACCTGTATATTTTCCTTGCCTCTCAAGATGTGTTTGTGTGTGTTTGTGTGCACTTACTCTCATCAACCTCTAAACCTCACATTCCTGCAGTCTCTGCTTCTTGTGACATCATCCCTGTCTTCCCAGGCACTCAAGCTCACAACTTAGATTTGTCTTTGATGTACCAGAACTGGAGGGGGCAGTGGCATTTCTCATTCTTTCTCTTTTCCAGGTTTGGTTTTTTTTTTTTTTTAAGATTTTATTTATTTAGTGGGCGGCGCGGGGGCAGGGGGCTCACATGCAGGGGAAGGGGCAGAGGGAGAAGCAGACTCCACTGAGCAGGGAGCCTGACATGGGGCTCGATCCCAGAACCCTGGGATCATGACCTGAGCTGAAGGCAGACACTTAACTGACTGAGCCACCCAAGCATCCCTTCCAGGTGGCTTTCACCCCTCTACTGTTCTGCATTGCAATAGCAACAATTGGTTTAGGCATCATATCCTTTTATCTGGTCTATGACAGGGCATTATGAAAGGAATCTCTATTAAGGCTGACTTCCTCTCTTCCCTTGTGACCTAGTCCACATGCCTGTTACTGCTGGTCTGTCTTCCCCAAGAACAGCTGAAAAGGATCATTCTCCCTTCAAAGACTACCAGGGACTTCTCATGCCTACTGAGCAGCATTCAAGTTGACCCCCAACTGGCTTTGTCATTTTCACCCGTAACTGTTCCCCATCAGTACCGTGAGCCTCCCACAAAGTAAGCTGCTTATCCCTCCATGTTCACTTTAATGATATGGTCCTGGGAGCCACCTGGGTGGCTCAGTCCGTTAAGCATCCAACTCTTGGTTTCAACTTGGGTCGTGATCTCGGGGTTTTGAGATCGAGCCCCGTGTTGGGCCGTGTGCTCAGCGGGGAGTCTGCTTCGGATTCTCTCTCCCTCTTCCCTTCCTCCAATGTGCACTCTTTCTCTCTCTCTCAAATAAGTAAAATCTTTTAAAAAAAATAGAATATGGTCTCTTCCACACCTATCTTTCAGGAGGTGTAAACAGTTACTATCGACTTACTGTAATGAGAACCAGATTAGGATTTGTGATAGTAGGGGAACAATTGACTTATTATTTAATAATGTCTATTTTAGCCAAAAACATGCTAAATGCCAACAGGTGAACTAGTTGCTATGGATTTCTTTTTTTGATATTTGTAATTAATCACGACGAAAATGACACTACAGAAACATGATATGCTGACGAGTCTTAAAGGTCACATAATTAAAAATGATGGGGTGGGGGAGCATTCTGTAATCTGGGCCTCGTTAAAATGCTCTGGGCCCTCTTTCAGCGTGCTAGGGTTGCCACTTGAAGTGAGATGTCTTGGGAGATCTCTCCTTATTGACCACAACCACCAGTGAGCCTCATTCTACCTCCCATCAACATAGCTGCAGATTGACCTTCTAGTCCCTGCCACGTTATTTATCATTTCATTAAGAATGATGTATTCAAGTTTCTGAGGGAGACTAAAACCCCGAATTGGGTTGTTTCTCCTGGAGGGATACAACTCTAACACTTATGTGTTTCTTTGATTTGTTTACACTATGGCTTCTTTGGTCAACCAGTTAGGGGTATTTTGGTGTGTGTGTGTTCTTGTTTATTATTTATTTATTTATTTATTGGTTAACTCTGTCTTTGTGATGCTAATGCAATCCTGTCTTGTGGAAATGAAAATAATTCAGATATTGTAAGAGAAGGAAAATGGTCAGATAAATTAGAAACATGAATAATTTATGGGGAAATAATTCAAGCAGCTAACTATATTGTGCATTCTCTGCTTAGTTCATGAATGATCCATATGCCAAGTCCATACGAGTTAATGTTTATTTCTCGAAACCTTTACCAAAACGAGCAAGATGTAGTAACTGCCTCATTATCTTTTCAGAGTGCCTAATGATACATTATTTTCTGTTATAAAACCTCCAGGTTTCTGAATGCATTGTTATAAATTCAAACTGTCAACATTTCTCTGGCAAGAAAAAGCACAGCACCCTATAGAAATAAGATGTAAGATTAACAATTCAGGCTCATATATTTTCATCTCTTCCTGAATCCTGCCACACATGGCAGAAAACCATAATCCGTATTTTTTATAGACAATATGCTATGAAGACCCATAGAACATTTAAGAACCTTAAGAAAAGCGAGGACGGAACTTTCAGAAATAAAACTTTAATTAAGAACAATGGAAAAGACAGATCATCAGCAATTATTAATAAAATACACATTTTATAAAAGAGTATTTGGGGAAGTAAATGCATTGTACATGTTGGGCCAAGGTCTAAAAATATTCTAATTTTTCTTTCCACATAAGAAACCTAGTGGAAAATGCCAAAAAAACATTTGTACGTAAGACATTTTGCACCTAAGACGCTGGAGTCAAATTTTCTGGGTCTAACTCCCAGCTCTGGAATTCATCCGCCTTGTGGTTTGTGCCAAATTCTTTTTTTTACCTTTGTAAGACAACTTTTTCTGTCTGTGAAAAGAGAATAAAAATAGAACTCACCTCCTAGGGTTCATATGAGAATCGAATGAGATCATGCATGTGAAGTTCTTAGAGCAGTGCCCGGACCATATAGGTAGGAAAGAGAGGGTGACCACGGATGATGGGCATGGCGTATGGAGGGACGATGCCCCGGGTGGGGAGTTCTGGCTTTCCCTGTAACTTCCCGAGTGGGGGTCATCAGCTTACTATGGGACTCAACAGATGTCACAAGGCCTCCGTGTTCCTTTCTGCACCTGTTTGCTTCTCTCTGTGCCCTCATTTCTAGCCTTTCTCTTACGTGTCAGAAGACAGACTCGTATTAGGGTAATGCACATGGGATCTGTCCAGAGGAGGACCCTGGAACACAAATTGATAAACACTCCGGGGAAAAGCAAATACTGCTAGACTACGTCTTAAAACAAAAGCTCTATATTGCTTCAGTCAGACAGAGCTTGATGTAAGGATGCAGAAAGAGAAAAAGTGAAAGAATTTAAATATATTTACCACTGAAATGTTAACCAAGAGAAAGATGGTGTGGCTATGCTAGTATCAGGGGATATATGTGTTAAAAGAAGATTACTACAGATAAAAAGGAATATTTCACAATTATAAAACCATAAAATTATAAAAACAACTGGAAGATATAGCAATCCTAAATCTGGGGGCATCCAGTCGCAAATATAAAACAAAACTAATATATAAATCAGAACAATGGTAGATATAGAAAAACTCGGGATCATAGCTAAAGGTTTTAACACATCCCTTAGTGGGCAATGGAGCAGTCGAAATGTACATAAGGATCGTGAAAATCTTAATAGCGTGAGTAGAACACTAAACCTAAAGACCAAGGAATATACTTTTGTTTTCAAACACACAGGAACTAGTTATAAATATATCATACGCTGGTCATAAAGTACCTCTCAACAAACATCAAAAAATGGAAATCATACAGAATATGTGTACTGACCTTTGCAGATTTATACCAGAAATCGATCAATAACAAAAAGCAAACCAGAGGATCCCCACATGTCCGGAAACCAATATACTTTGAAATAGTCCGTGGGAAAACCAGGATATAATAGTGCCAAGTGGAAAATACTTGGAATACAATAGAATGCAAATAAAACATGAAACTTGCGGGACACAGATGAAGTAGAGGAGAAACATAGGAATGCGTAATTCAGAAAGCTGAAAAGGAATGACCTAAGTCAAAGAAGAATGGTAAATTTGCCTCTAAGAAAATAGAGGGAAGGAAATAAACATATAAACAACATGGAAAAAAGATAAGGGGTGCCTGGGTGGCTTAGCTGGCTAAGTGTGTGACTCATGATTTTGGCTCAGGTCGTGATCCCAGGGCCGTGGGATCAAGCCTCACCTCGGGCTTGGTGGGGAGTCTGCTTGGGATTCTCTCCCTCTGCCCCTTCTTCCTTGCTTGTGTGCCCATGCGCGCGCTCTCTCTCAGATAAATAAATAAGTCAATTTTTAAAAAGAAAATAGATATAAATAGGAAAGCATACAACAGAGTTCCAGATGGGCTCTTTGAAATGGCCATGCATTGAGAAACCCCCAGGAAGGATCACCAAGAGAGACGAAACAGGCACCAATTTACCAATCAAAGGCATGTAGAGGAGATACATCACTAGGGATCCTTCATATAAAAAAAGAGAAGAAAAGCGTCCCTCTGAATACATTTGTGAAAATCAATTTGAAAATTAAACAGAACTGACAAATTCTCTCAAAAAATAACAGCTAAGTTTACCAAACACAAAAGAAAAAAAAAAAGAAAATCTCAGTCATTTAGTATCTATTAGATGACATCTCTGGGGCCTACAAGAGCCCCAGGCCAGGGGACTTCACTGCGGATTCGGCCAGACACTTAAGGAAGAAACTGAACTAGTCTCATAAAAATCATCCAGAAACCAGAAAAGGTGAAACCTTTTTTCACTTCTCTTTTAAGGGCAGTCTAACCTTCTCCACAACAGCTGGTATGGACTTTAAAAGGAAAGAAAAATTATAAGTCCTATATCTTATGTGTGTAACTGAGATGAGGAATACATTGCATTCACGAAAAGTAGAAAACTGTGCTCGAAATATACCATTGAGGAAGCAGAAAGGCTACAGAGTGGAGAGCATGTCCGTGATACGTGTGTCTGTTAGGGAGGGCATTTATCCAGAATGCATTCACAATGCCTACAAAACGAGAACAAAAGGGCAGATAACCCAATTAAAAGTGGGTGATGAATTTTAATGGGCTCATACAAAATAAGATGTCCAAACGACCACGAAACATAGAAAAAAGGGTTTTAAAGTCATTAGTCATCAGGGAAATGCAAAGTTAAAGCTACAGGGGTTATACAAAAATGCTATCATAGACATACGCCAAAATAGATTAGAAACAAAACAACTAACAATACCCAGTGTTGGCCAGCACGTGCAGCAACCGAAACCCGCATGCCCTGCACACTGAGTGTCCTGTGCCCTTGAGATTCCACTTCTGTAGCTGCCCAGAAGCCCTCTGTACGTATGTATTCCAAAAGACACTTAGCAGGTGTTCAGAACACTATTCCTAATAGCCCAAACTAGGAACACCCCAAAAGCCCATCAAGAGACAAATGGATAAATTTTGGTATGTATGTGGGTATTATGTGGCAGTGAAAAAAAAAAAAAAAAAAAACCTTACTATTATGCTCAAGAACCTCATAGACATAATGGTGCATGACCAGGAGCCAGATGTGATGGAGACAAGCTCAGCCATGGGCAGAACTATCCTCTGACGGTTAAAATCAGAACAGTGGTCACCTTGCAGGGCTGAGGACTGAAAGGGTCATTGGGACGTTTCTGGAGCAGTGATAGTGTTATATATGTTCATCTGTGATTATATAGGTATATAGGTATTATAGGTATATAGGTATTTATTATATTGGTGATTCTATAGGTATATTTGCTATAGAAAGAGTTCATCAAACCGTACACTTATATTTTTGCAGTTTCATGAACGAATGATGCATGTTATGCTATACTTTAAAAGTTGAAACAATGGGCTCCTGGGTGGCTCAGTGGGTTAAAGCCTCTGCCTTCAGCTCAGGTCATGATCCCAGGGTCCTGGGATCGAGCCCCACATCAGGCTCTCTGCTCAGCAGGGAGCCTGCTTCCTCCTCTCTCTCTGCCTGCCTCTCTGCCTACTTGTGATCCCTGTCTGTCAAATAAATAAATAAAATCTTTAAAAATAAAAGTTAGAACAAGTACAAGATAGGTGGCATTTGGAGGCTTCTTTTGGGGAGCTAGCAAATATTTCTTGTCTCTCTTCAGTGTAAGAAGAATGAGTAGTCATGGCTGACGCTGGAGCCTGACTCGTCAGTCTGACTCACCCCTTTAAGCCAGGTGTTAGCATCTGTTCTAGGCCATTCCGTCCGGGCTGCTTCATCTTCCATCTTCCTGAGAACTGATAATGCTCACTTTAAACCTCGGGGGAGAAAATTGCCTCCTGCTCCAGAAGTCATAAAGGACAGGAGTTGAGACCAGAGTGTGAGTCGAACATACCTGTATTTTTTTTATACCATTAAGAAAGAAATACATTGGCACTTAAACGTGGACACTGTCCTTCCTTAACATCAATTGTAAAGGACATCCCTAACTTTTAGAGACATTGAAACGGGGTAGGGGAGATGTCTTAAAAATAACTTTAAAAAAAAGCGTGTCTTAGATTACCATGGCTCCTAAGCAACTTTAACTTTTAAAAGTCAGAATTCCATGAAATCATTATCATCTGGAAAATGCAAATCATTAAGTAACATGTTCTCACCCTAAATGCAAATCTTGTTTGCGTGCTTTGTCAATTAAATGCTGTTTGCCTTTGGCCCTCCCCTTTGCAAGAACTCAATCTTAATTTTTTTTTCCATCTTTACTATTTTTTTGTTGAAAACTAGGTTTCATTTCGCATTTAAAAAAAAAAAAAAAAAAAAGCCTGGATAGCTAAGCCTCTGTGTTTGATCTGTGTGGGGTTTCTCATGTGTGCTACTGGCCAAATTCTTCCAGAAAAATATTTGTCCCTCCCTGACAGTTTGCTATTTTTCTGTTTCAGTGTGTAGATGTCAAATAATTCATTTCTGTTTTTCCCAGTGTATGTGTTCCTGCGACCTCACACATTACAGGGATATCTTTTGTTCTGACAAATGCTCTTGCCTGAATTCTGTGACGGTGCTGAAGGATGGCACGGGTGAGGGCTCTGACTGCCAAGACAGGGCTGGGCCTTGGGAGCCAGGCTCTTTCCCCCAAGCTCCCCCCGACCAGGGCAGGGAGGAGATGGTAAGGACGTTCCCATGAGAATGATGTTCTTCTGTGTGTCTCCTGCCTAAATGGAATGAGACACTCAGAAAAGAACAAAAGAAGTCTTGCACAGCACATTACAAACCAGGACGCTTTTGAAGTCAGCATCTGGGATGGTCCTGAAAACAAATATGCAGTCAGAAAAAAAGACTCCCTGACGGTACCCACTGACCTCAGAGAAACTGTCAGGTAATGAGATGATCTCTCCTTCCAGAGCAGTAACAGACTTCAGAGGATGCGTTCTTCCCTTGCTCTGCTTCCCCACCCTTCCCCACACCTGACACTAACTCTCGCTAATCTATTCTCAACCGGAGATAGTGTACCGGTCGGACTGTTTTAGTTCAGGTTCCCCAGAAAGAAAAGCCTGAAGCGAGGACTTGGATGAAGGACGTTTCTCTGGGAAGAGGCCCAGGGATAAAGTGAGCGAAAGGCTAGAGGGAGAGAAGGAGGAAAAGCCAGTCAAGAAGTGTGACACTGAGGTTGCTTCTGTTGTCAACAGGGTTAATTTACTCAGCATTACCAGAACCTCTGAGAACCCTGTGAGATTCCTTCCAGAACCATCTTCCTGAAAGATGACAAGGCTGGTGTCCTTATGCGCAGGCTCCCCATTTGCCATAGATGGAGAGTGGCCCCAGGGGGTGTCCACTGCCTCAAGGAACAAATTCCTCCGTATGTCAGAGAGTATCTTGGGCAGAATGACCTGTAGTCACACGTGCTAAGGGAGGACCCTGGGACGGCCAGGCCGTGCACATGGTGGCCGCTCAAGTCCAAGGTTCCTGGGAGGACGGTCTGGCTGCTAGTACGGTTTGAGCCAGACTGCTCCATAACACGTCAGAGGGCAACCCAAGCTTACAGGACTGATTTTCTGGGCCCTTAACACACACCACGTCTTTAGTGGGGCTGAGAAGTCCCCGTGAAATCAGCAGCTATAACTAGTACCTCCTTGCATCGCTGTCTTTGGGAATCTAAGACTTTGGCCCTTAAGAAACCAAAAGAGCGGTGGCTTCAGAAATTCCCAAGGAATTTCTTCCTCAGGAGGCTAATTTTCTCTGGTTTATCAGTGTTCTTTAAATGGATAAAATAATCTTTTTAGTATCCGTGAGATGCAGAGCTGATACCTTTTCTTGCCACAACCTTAATGGACTGAATGAATTCCAAAAAACTGGAAATTTGACCTAGACATTCCCTCCATCTGAAAAATTATGATCTGTTACCAAATATATAAACCTCCATTCCTAAAATCCTCCATATCCCTATGGAGGGCCAACACATGACTTGGGTTATAAATTGCAGGACTCCTATGACAAGATGATAAGCGGAAAGGGGGAATGGGGGCTTCCTGAACTTTCTGAGCCCTGGCTCTGAGCCAGAACAGTTCTGGGTGCTCTAGGATATTATCCAATCACAGAAGAGGCCCAGAGAAGCAGCTGAGGTGCAGAGAGGGTAAGTCATGTGCCCGTGGTCTCATAACTTGGAGGTAATGGGAGTGGCGAGAAGAGCTGGACTCAGGTCTGAGCACAGAGCCGGTGCTCCCGTGCCCCACCAGTGCTATCCTCAACTTGGACCTTCGGGTTAAGACTCACTGGTTTAGGCTAAATAGTGAAGTGGGTGAAAAATGCCTAACTTCTTAGCCACCTTCCATTTTCACAGCCTCTGTGGGGCTACGATGGGGACCCTGTTGTCTTCCACCAGGGCCACCCACAGATCTGGGTTATCTCTACTTGGCTTCCTTTCATGTCTCCCTAAACACCCTATTTCAGCCTGGACACTTGACTAATAACCATCCAAATCTCTCACCTGTAACTTGCATGTCACCACCCCCAACGCTTGTCCTCCATAGCTAATGACCCTCATTCCTAAACTCCCCGGCAGAGGGCCTGGTACAGAGGGGGACCTGATCAATCCCCCTGTAGCAGAGTGAACCCAGGAGTCAGGGGATAAACTCATGTACTGGGCTCTCTGTTTTACAAATGAGAATCATAGTCTTATGTTTCTGACAGTCCTAGTCTTGCCCAAAGTCTCACCGTGCAGTAGAGGATTCTTGAAACTGGAACCCAGGCTTCCAGGCTCCCAATCTCGTGTATTTTCCATCTCTGATAGTTTGTTCCCTTTCCATGGATGTGGACACTTTATAAGTATCTCCTGGAGACAATCTAAGAAGTGCTTCTAATGGTATACAACTGAAGCTCCACACCAAAGTGAGAGAGGAGCCATCTTGGGGTGGACAAACTTTCCTCCTGTCTCTTAAGTCATACCCTGTGAATTCCCAGAAGCATGGTTTACATGACTCCTTTTTCCAAAATGGCTTCCCAGTGACTTTCTTCCTGTGCCAACCTTGAAATACAGTGGAGTGCATAGCTGGCAGGATCAGATGTAGATGATGAGTGAGCAATGTCTTTCCCAACTGAAAATTCCTCTTGCACACCCATCACTGGTCTGCTAGGGGAGGTGATCTCCCACGGGCTGGGGGACCAACATCAGAGGATCCTGGCATTCACTGCAAAGTTGTTACCAAGTGACTGTGGCACTAAAGAGCTCATGTTGCTTTCTCCGCCATAGTTCAATGAAACCAAACTTCTGTTTACAAAGTTAAATACATTATAATAATATTTATAAATACATAAAAGCAATCGAGCAAAAATAAAGAAGCCCGACCTGACCCCCCAAATACAACAATTGTGAATAACCTATGCCCAGCATAATTGAGAAGTAACTCAACTTTGGGTTTACCAGTTGTCTGTGTTGATGTTCAAGCTAATGTTGGCACTCCTGGGTCACAATAGGCCTGCAAATGATTATCTGTGGAAAGGGCCCTCTAGGGACGACTGGGGAATGGGGTTGGAGTCTGGAAGTAGAGAAAGTGAGTCCGGGCAGAGAGACAGTATATGGAGCAGGGGAAAATGAAGAAGTGGGAATGTTAGTGAAATATATGGTGACAGAATGACAGAGACATTCAGACCCGGGGGAGGAGGAGTCGTGTGGTCTCTCCTGGACATTGGTTCTGGACTTTGTATCTGGAAAGACAGAGGCTGGTCTGAGAATAATGATCCCGAGATCTTCACTTCTAAATGTCTGATTAAACATCATCTGTTCAGAGAAGCCATTCCTTATCACCTTATTTAAATCGGGTACGCCCTCTTCATTTTCTATCACCATGCTGTGTGTGCGTGTGTGTTTTCTGTTCACAGAATTTGTCATGCTTCATCATGTTTGAAAGCCTCGTTCCTTCCCTCACTTGGTGTGGCCCTCCCGTGCCGGTTGGTTCTCTACTCTGTCCTTAACACTTAGGTCGGTGCCTGGCACATTGTCAGTGCTGCGTAAAGAGGTATTGGATTAATAAGTGCATTTCTAATTGAATAGCCGTTAGACCATAAATATCCAGTGATGCTTGTGATGTCCCATGGCTGGGTTCCAGGGATCAATAGGAAGAATGACAGAGGATGGAGGTTCATATTCCCTCTAAGTGCAGTGGGAAGGAAGGGAGTGACCCTCAAAATAACTGTCAGATGACCGTGCTGGCTGCTATGTCACAGGTGGGCTAGGGAGATCGCACGAGTGGGAGAGAGGTGCCTTAGTTATCTATCACTGTGTAACAAACTACCCCAAGTTAGAGGCCTCATGTTTCCGTGGGCCAAGAATTCAAGTGGGGTTCCGCTGGATATCAGCAGCATCTTTCACTCAGCTTTTTTCGGCTGCTGACTTGGCGAGGCTGGAAGATTCAAGAAATCTTCATTTGCAAATCTGGTACCTTGGTGCTTGCTTTCTGTGTGGCCCCTTGGGCTTCCCCAGAGCTAATCAAAGGTCTTATGCGCTGGTTGGCTTCCAATGGGAATAGTCCAAGCATGTGAAAGCAGAAGTCACATCTCTCTTAAGGCCAAGCCCTGGAAGCCACACACTGTCACTTCCACCATGTTCTCTTGGACAAAGCAGCCCAGGGTTATCTTAAATTTAAGGGAAGAAATAAGCTCCACCTCTTGATGGGAAGGTAGACCAAAAGCTTTGCCGCCATTTTTAATTTTCCCCAGGGAAAGGCTGGTTAGAAAGTTGTGACGGTACACGCAGCATATGCTTATAAAGGTGGTGATGGGGAGAAGTGGATTGGCTTGTGAGATGATTGGAGGTAGACACAATAGGGTGATTCCACTTACCTCTTTCGCTTTCTTATTGCTGCCATAAAACATTATCACATATATAATGGCTTAATGGAAATTTATTCTCTTAAAATTTGGGAGGCAGTAGTCCAAAACAGGTCTTACAAGGCTGAAATAAAAGTCCCTACAGGGCTGGTTCATTCTGGAGGCTCCAGGGGAAAATCTGTTCCCTGCCTCTTCTGGCTTCTAGAGGCCCTTCTCGGCCCCTTCCTCCATATCCAAAGCCAGTTCTGTAGCATCTCTAAGGAAGAGGCTTGGGAACATTGAGATAATTGGGGAGTTGCTTATTGAGGGGAAAGAATCAAGGTGTGAACAAGCTAAATGTGAGGAATTTGTGAGATGTCCAAGTGGAGATGCAAAAAAAAAAAAAAAAATAGATGGGGGCACCTGGTAGGCTCAGTCAGTTAAGCTTCTGATTTCAGCTCAGATCCTGATCTCAAGGTCCTGGGATCGATCCAGTCCAGAGTCGGGCTCCTTGCTCAGTGGGGTATCCTGCTTCTCCCTCTCCCTCTGCCCCTCCGTCCTTACTCATGCTCTCGTGTGTGCATGCCCTCTCTCATGTTCTCTCTTTTTCTCTCTCAAATAGTACAATCTTTTTAAAAAGAAGAAGAGGTTCGAGGCTAGAACAGGCAGGAAAGGGTGGGGCTGCAGAGGTAAGAAAAGGCTCGGGAAGGGGGTACGGCCAGGCAGGGTAGGTGCCAGAGCAAGGATGAGAAGAGACGCTCACGCCGGGTTGCTGCTGGTTGGGAGTGAGAGAGACAGAAGAGCCTGAAGACTAATGGTGGGTGCTCATTCTTGGGATGTGTTACTGTCTCCCACACTCTCTTCCAACTCCCTTCAGATGGTAGAGGAAAGGGTCAGTGGCATAAGCAGCTGGGGAATGGCTGGTTTGCCAAACCTCCGTTAGGCCACACCGCACCACTGTGGAGCAACCCAGCAAATGGCTTCGGGATCTAAAAATAAGAATGTAGGTTGTCTTCAGCCAGAAAGAGCTGCAGTTTGGATGCAGTCCAGGTAGAAAACAATCATCCTAACTCTTGTGTGTTAGTGTAAATCCTGCCTTCTGTGAAATGTCTTAAGAATAAGAGCTGTAAAATGCTCATGGCTTATATTGTACTGTAATATCTGGAAGACGTAAAGTCGGTAACAGCTTAAAGGTCCTTCTAAAACTAGATATGGAATGTGAATTTGGCGCATGGAGGTAATTTCGGAAGCCCTTTGGCTTTTTCTCAGCTACATGGTGATGCTGGGTTTTCCTCACCAAGTAGCTAAGCTGTGGGGTCTGAGGACTGAGGTGCTTTTCCAAATTTGTTTTAAAACCAGGAAGGTCCTAAACAAGCTGTCCTGATTTTCCTGAAACAGAGGGCTTCCCAAGCTGTGGAACTTTCAGAGCTAAAGCCAGGGACATTCTGGGCAAACTGGGACAAGTTGGTTGCCCAACAACCTGATATTGGACCCCATATAAAGACCTTGAGATATTGTCAACCCAAGATAACAACCACCTCTTGGGCTGATGCTTGCAAAAGGGATCATAAAGCCTGCATCCCGATGTATTAATTTGCGAAGAGGTATGAGTGTGACGAGGACCGGAATGCGTAAAGTCCACATGATCAGCATTTTCTCTTCCTCTACGAAGCCAACCTATTAATTTTAAAGGGGGAATGACTACCACAGGCACTGAGATACACAGAGTCCAAATGATCAGCATATTCTCTCCCTGCATGGAGTCAATCTGTTAATTTACAAAGAGAAATTACTGTCAAAGAGACCGGATACTCTAAGTCCCCATGATCAGCACATTTTCCACGTCTGCCCCATCTTTTGTGGACAGCCAAATCATCATCAGAAGACTGCTGAGTAAGCATGAGGAGCGGCTGGACTGAATGCTGAAACAGGACTAGACAAAGAAAGGTGTTTTAGTCAAAAAAGATAAAGCACTGTAGTAATCTGTCTTGGTTCTTCTCCTTCCTTCTTGGCCAAGGTTCCTCACCTGCTTCACTTGTCCCTCCTCGTCTCCTTGGCCTCTAAAGGCTGGAGTGTGTCAGGCCTCATGCATCCTCCTCCCACCGTTCTACCACTTGCTCAAGCCAAAATCTTGAAGGAGGACCTAACAGGAATGTTTGCAGCAGGACTGGGAAGCCCTCACCCTTGTCTAAACTGTGGGGCATGACCAGCCCATCATCTCATTAGATCTCCCCAGCTATCCTAGAGCACCTGGGTGGCTCCATTGGTTAAACGCCCAACTCTTGATTTTGGCTCAGGTTATGATCTCAAGGTCAAGAGATTGAGCCCCCACTGGGCTCCATGTTCAGCGGGGAGTCTGCTTGAGATTCTCTCTCTCCCTCTCCCTCTCTCCCTCCCTGCCTGCCCAAATTAAAAAAAATAAAATAACTTTCCAAAAAAATTTCCCCAACTATTCTATTAGATGGGGTCTCACCGCCATTCTATAGAAGTTACAACTAGGCTTAGCAAAATGGCAGCCTCAGCCAAAATGGACAGCTCAGAATATCAATGAGAGATAGGTGCCCGTGGTCAGATCTTATGGGTTGAGTCATGGCAGATTCCAATTTCCAGTGGGATAATAATACTGTTTTTACACATCTTCTAAGTGTCAGACATTTTTCTAATCACTTTATAGACATTATCTCAGCCTTAAAAAGCCCTAAAAGATTGTCATAATGATTTTTATTCCCATTTTACAGGTAAAGAAACTGAGACCTATGGGTGAAAACTGATGATAATGTCACATAGCTCTTAAGTAGGACATCTCAGAATCCTGCCACTTCAGAGATGAGTCTTACAGGAATAGGCTACACTCTCACTCATGCAGTAACTTTCAGAATCTGGCAAACTTTGGCCAAGTAAGCCAAGAGAGGAAGCAATAGAATCCTCACATTCATTGCTCCTTTTTGTTCCAGACAACCTGTCTAAATACTGAGGCCTGGTCTTCTGAACCAGTTCCCTGGCAGTGCTGATGATGGGCCAGTGGGCCCAGACCATCCCTGCACAGAGACTGACCCCATGGTCGTTGTCTTTAATACTAGTACTTTCTAATAGGCCCTAACTCTGCAAAAATTAAATAAGCCATTGGGAAGGGAAGGGTTTTAATGTCTCACATCCCTGTAGTTTCACTAATTATTTGAGGACTCTAAGCACATTGAGGGTGCACTCCATGTCCTCTTGTTTGCCAATTTTTCAGCCTTATCTACTCCCTAGTCTGTTGTTCTTCCACTTCTGCCCAGGGTCTAAATTTTCTGAAGGAAGTATGGCCTTTTGCATATGACACGTGATTGCCACCCACTGGTCAGAATGTTTTCACTACAAAAAGAAGGTTGTAGAAGGTTTGGGGGCAAAAGCTGTCCTTGTCCCATGCTCCCCAGTTGAGTGTCCAGTTACCAAGAATAAGGGGCAGTAACTGCTTTAATTTAAGGTTGTTTCTCAGACTCCCAAATGCATGTTCTTGATTTTTCCCATAAAACATCAAATAAAATTATCTTATAATCACACTTGAATTATGTCAGTGTACATCTTTCATTAGAGATAGAACCAGGAGCCTCAAACTCATTCAGATAAGGCCACTTGTTTTTATCAGGGTTCCAAAACTGGCCACAGTCCACACAAGTGGTTCTTTAATGGAACTGTGACGCTGGGGTGTTTTCCAGGTTCCTAACTAATAAATAGCATTTGCAAATACAATGATATCACTTTGGCAGCACCATTATCTTCTCTTAAGAAACACCCATAAAGCCGGTACCTATTCTACTGCATGTTATTGTTTTATGTGCTTTCTTTTCTTTTTTTATTAATTAATTTATTTTCAGAAAAACAGTATTCATTATTTTTTCACCACACTCAGTGCTCCATGCAATCTGTGCCCTCTATAATACCCACCACCTGGTACCCCAACCTCCCACCCCCCCACCACTTCAAACCCCTCAGATTGGTTTTCAGAGTCCATAGTCTCTCATGATTCACCTCCCCTTCCAATTTACCCCAACTCCCTTCTCCTCTCTAACACCCCTTGTCCTCCATGCTATTTGTTATGCTCCACAAATAAGTGAAACCATATGATAATTGACTCTCTCTGCTTGACTTATTTCACTCAGCATAATCTCTTCCAGTCCCGTCCATGTTGCTACAAAATTTGGGTATTCATCCTTTCTGATGAAGGCATAATACTCCATAGTGTATATGGACCACATCTTCCTTATCCATTCGTCCGTTGAAGGGCATCTTGGTTCTTTCCATAGTTTGGCAACCGTGGCCATTGCTGCTATAAACATTGGGGTACAAATGGCCTTTCTTTTCATGACATCTGTATCTTTGGGGTAAATACCCAGGAGTGCAATTGCAAGGTCATAGGGAAGTTCTATTTTTAATTTCTTCAGGAATCTCCACACTGTTCTCCAAAGAGGCTGCACCAACTTGCATTCCCACCAACAGTGTAAGAGGGTTCCCCTTTCTCCACATCCTCTCCAATACATGTTGTTTCCTGTTTTGTTAATTTTGGCCATTCTAACTGGTATAAGGTGATATCTCAATGTGGTTTTAATTTGAATCTCCCTGAGGGCAAGTGATGATGAACATTTTTTCATGTGTCTGATAGCTATTTGTATGTCTTGATTAGAGAAGTGTCTGTTCATATCTTCTGATCATTGTTTGATATGTTTGCCTGTTTCATGTGTGTTGAGTTTGAGGAGTTCATTATAGATCCTGGATATCAACCTTTTGTCTGTACTGTCATTTGCAAATATCTTCTCCCATCCCGTGGGTTGCCTCTTTGTTTTCTTGACTGTTTCCTTTGCTGTGCAGAAGCTTTTGATTTTGATGAAGTTCCAAAAATTAAAAAAAACAAAACAAAACAATTTTTATGTGTTTTCTAAGTGTGAGCACATTGAATCTATATAACAGCCCTCTAAGGTAGAGACCATTCAACATCATCCATCCTTTGAAGATGAGAAATTGAGGCATGAATAGGTTAAGTCATCATCCAAGATCACCCATCTGGAAAATGCAGAGCCAGGATCCAAAACCAGGAAGGCTGGCACCAGAACCTTAGCCCTAGCCTATGCTGCCTCTCAAAAACATGATGACTGCTTCCTCCAGCCTCACTGACCTGGGGCCATCCTCATCCTCATCTCCCCAGTGTTCACTCCGACCCCTGATCCAGCCTGGGCAGGGCCTGTCATCCGAACCAGGTTGAACACACTGGTTCTGTCCCTCATAGGGATAAGCAATTGTCTTTTAGGGGAAAGCAGAGCTTTGGAAATCAATGTTGATTCCTGTCCTCTCTTTTTAAATACAGGTGAAGTGGGCAGTCACTGGTTGCTAGGGACAAGATAAGGAAGGGAAAAAAACTGGGCCAATGGCACTAGAAAAATTCTCAAGATCTTTGAGGAAAATTTGACTCTGTTTCTAAGGAACTTGATCCTTCTCTAGACAGGAAAAACTTTTCACCTAAAATATCACAATAGCGGTTCTGGAATCCTCTTGCTTCTTGGCATGCTTAGTAAGAAATTCTGGTTCTTATTCTTATTAAGCAAATCTCAGCTTTCTTCACTTCTGGAAAACTGAAAAATCATTAATAATTCTTCAAAAATCTATTATTGGAAGTACTTGTTACCTCTGTCCCTATGACTAAATATTTTGACATGAACCACTGTAGATTTGATACTGACAATCTGAGGCTGTTAGACATAAGACCTTTGGGGTTCCTCCTAGACATAATCAACAATGGATCCATGAGTTTGGATGAAATAATAACAAAAATATTTGAAATACCCCTTTATCTTCCTTTGTTCTTAAAGTATAGGTTAACATACATTGATTTTATTTCACAACTTGCATGGAAATGAGTGTTCCACTGTTGACATTTTTATGATCTGTAGTTTCCATTTTTTTAAATAGCTTTGGTGCAGTATTAAAAAAAAAAGTATCTTGGTCATAAAAGCTGTTTTAGAAGCAGAAGTTGTTTTAGGAAAGTAAACATGACTTATATAATCCAATTTCTCAGAAGAAAGCCTTGTAATAACTTGGTACAAAAGAGAGAAAGTTGGTGGGAGTGCATGAAGAGGAAGGAGACACCCAAGATGACCAACCTTCTGTTACTCTGGAGGGAATGACCGAGTAGTTTCTGTTTCTCTGTGAGAGGTTGTAGACCAGAAGCTACGGGAAACCCTGGGAAATCCAAAGACCTACATCAGCAGGGCATTTGCCTTAGACAGCAGTGCGTATATCAGATTAGGTTAAGTTGTGCTGCGATAATAAGCAACCTCCAAAAATCAACGACAGAAACAACCAAAGTTTACTTATTGCTACATCATGGGTATTTGTTGGAGGGTCATTCTGCTCCGTGTAAACGTCATGACACCCCCATCCTAACACGGTACATGCAAGTTCCCCATGGCAAACAAGAGGGCTTTCTGATGTATGCATTCACAAATACTCTGCCCATCAAGTGACAGATGACTCTTGCCACTGTAATCCATCACTCATAGTAGTGACATAGACTCATCCAGTTGCAAAGGGGATGGGAAAATAGAATTTTCTACACCCTCAGAAGAAAGGAGAACTAGTTAGGTACAAGGATCATAAGTCTCTACCACAAAAACTAGAGTGGACTGAGGGCTTGGTCTGTGCCAGGCCACGTGTACATCATCCACAAGTAACATGTGACCTAGACCTCACACAGAGCTGTAAGGTGTGTGCCTTCATGGTCCCCGTTTCCTCAGATTAGGAGACTGGGATCAAGGAGGTTAAATAATTTGCCAATAAACACTCTCATGCTTCTTTGGTGATAGAGCCAAGTTGCAAACCCATGCTACCACTCCCCACACCACCCTCCTCAGAGAGCTCCTTCAGGCCCCTGCTAAAGCACCAGGCCATTCGTTCTCCAAGGGGGAGGAGGGCATTGACTGCCGTGCTGCATGGTAAAGGCATGTGTCCATGAAGAAGGGCGGCATATTCACCTCAGGGAGCTGCAGGCACTCTCCCCAAGCTATTGGAAAACTAATAATTCATGAAGTCAGCTTTCCAGCATGAGCATGTCGGAGGGAGTAGTCATTGTTTCAAGTCATAAACACAGAAAGGCAATTTTAATGTGAGACTATGTGGGAGAAATCTAACCACGTCAAGTGTTTGAGCAAACATTTTAAAATCTATATCATATATCTGTGTGTATATCACCAATATGAAAGACTAGGTATGAATGAAAAATGCTAAGGTAATTTGATTATATATCTCTAATTTATGCTATGTGTAGATTGTAAATTAATCGCATAGAGATAATTCTACCTATCTCTCATCTGTATGCCCAACTAGCCCTCCATCTATCTAAACCACTGTCCAATAGAAATATAATTGCAATTCTAATTTTTAACAACATTTTAAATGGGGAAAAGAAACATGTAAAATTAATTGAATAATATATTTTATTTACTCCAATACATGCTAATGTGATCATTTCAATATGTAACCAACATAAAAATTATTAATTTTCATCCCTTTTCTGTACTCAGTCTTTTAAATGTTCTGTGTACTTTTTATGTTGAGCACATCTCAGTAGGATACTAAATGTTCACTAGAAATACTTAATCCAAATTCATGGTTCATAAAGTGTACCGTTAGAACACAAGGTTCATGGTTCAAGATTTTCAAAGATACGTTTTCAAAAAATTGAATCAAGCCATTGACAATGAGTAGATCTGCTGATATCCTTTTTAGAATACGAGAAATGCTACACATCTAACATGCATCTAAATGCAATTGTAGCGGCACCTGGGCGGCTCAGTGGGTTAAGCTTCTGCCTTCTGCTCAGGTCATGATCTCAGGGTCCTGGGATTGAGCCCTGCATCAGGCTCTCTGCTCAGCGGGGATCCTGGTTCCCCCTCTCTCTATGCCTGTCTCTCTGCCTACTTGTGATCTCTGTCTGTCAAATAAATAAATAAAATCTTAAAAAAAAATTAAATGCAATTCTATTGGGGCACCTGGGTAGCTCAGTCGGCTAAGCGTCCAACTCCTGGTTTCAGCTCAGATCATGATCTCAGGGTCCTGAGATTGAGCCTTATATTGATTGGGCTCTGTGCTCAGTGGGGAGTCTGCTTGAGAATTCTCTCTCTCTGCCCCTCCCCTCACTCATGTATGTGCTTGTGCTCTCTCTCTCTCTCTCAAATAAATAAATCTTTTTTTTTTTTTTAAGATTTTATGTATTTATTTGACAGAGATCACAAGTAGGAAGAGAGGCAGGTGGTGGGGGTGGTGGGCAGGCTCCCTGCTGAGCCTGGATCATGACCCAAGCCAAAGGTAGAGGCTTTAACCCACTGAGCCACCAGGTGCCCCAATAAATAAATCTTTAAAAAAATAAATAAATACGATCCTATCTTGCAGACTGTGAGCAGACAGATTTCCCTGCAAGACTCAAACTCACCATTGGGTCCCCCTTTCCATGGAAACTCTGTAGAAATGCCTTTCCTTTTTGGATCCACCTAGGAAGAATTTCCTGTCAGGAGCTAGGCAACGTTTGTGTTCAGGTGTCAGTGGGACCCCAACCTCAGAGTCAGAACACCTGAACTCTCATTAGGAGTCTTCTTTCACTAGCTGTGTGGTCTTGGGCAACTCAACAATGGTGTTCTAGAGCCCATGTGGAAAATGAGAGGGTTAGTCTTCTCGGAGCATCATCAGTGGACTGGTAGCATCACTGTCACTACCAGAAATGCAGAATTTCAGGCCTCACCTCAGACCTACTGAATCCAAAGCTGGAGAAAGATTGCCCCCAGAGGATTTCTAAATGACTCAAGGGCTCTGAAATTCTGCTTTTATGGATGTTACAAGGGAAGGCAGGTACTTTGAGAGCCGATGGGCTTTCGGAGAGTAGCTCCATGCTAGGATCTGAAAGAATGCTTCAAATGGCAGTAGTACTAAGAGACACTGGGTGCGTGGGTGTGTCACATGTTTTACCACCAATGGCTCATCAAGTCCTCCTCCCTACCCGGCCAGTAAAATGGGGCTGTTTGATGGATAAGGAAACCCAAGTAGAGAAGTTAAATAACGACCCGGCTTGCAAGGTAGTAATTGTGAAGCTGAGACTCCAGCAGGAGCTGTCTGGGTCCAGAGCTGGCAGGAAATCCCTGTGCTGCTCAGAAACAGGTTCTCATGGAGGCAAGGATGCTCCGTTCCAGCAACGGAGTTGTCGGGTGTGTCCATGTGTGCGTGCCCACGTGTACACATATGTTGGTGTGCGCAAGGCTTCTCAACTATGCTACCCTATTCTCTTCCTTTTGTGTTAAACAGACGGTTAGAACTGTGACTTTCTCTGTATATTTAATAAGCTGACCCTGTTTTAATAAGGGTCACAAAAGATAGGCAGGCAGTCACCTGCAGGGTGGCAGGAATTCCCCACATCTCCCTCCCTCTTGGCTCCTCTAAATCCTCCTGGGTACACACCAGCTATATATCTTTTAAATTATTGAAGGATAGTAGACAGTGTTAATATTAGTTTCAGGTGCATGGCGTATTGACTCGACAATTCTATACATTACTCAACACGCACCACGATAATTGTAGTCACCATCTGTCACCATACGACGTTATGACAATATTATTGACTGTATTCTCTATGCTGCACTTTCCATCGCCATGACTTACTTATTGTATCACTGGATGTTTGTTTCTCTTAATCCTTTTACCTGTTTCACCCATCCCCAATACACCAGCTAGATTAAAGGAGCAGTTTCCAAAGTCTCCCTCCTGAAGATTTAATTTATGTAAAGAGAATATATTGATCTTAGGGAAGCAGAGAAAGAAAAATGTGGCCTGCCTGGTTACAAAAGGACCCTGTAGCAGTTACCCTGATACTGTAGATCTCCATGGAAACTTTAAAATAATACATATGATGTTATAATATGATTATGATAATGTTATAATATAGTTCATGTAACATATTAGAAGTATATTACGAAGTGTTACATGTTCTATACTGTAACAGTATGTGTATCATATACTGTATATATCATATTCATATATCTGTGCTTGCCTCAGGGTCTGCTCTGGGGGACCTTAAGGAGAGAGATTAAGTGACCCTATATGCCTACCAAATTTATGACAATGCCCTGACCAGGGTTGACCCCTGACATCTCCCTCGTAGCATTAAACATTTCATAAGAAGCACTTGAGCTGGGCATGTCATTCCTGGCCAGTTTCACCTGTCCCCACCTTGGGTGAATGACAACATTCTCGAGCTCGAATCCAGTAAGATTGTTGTAGATGCAAAGGGAGGTAGCCTGGGGTTTTTGAGCATCGCCCCAGATGCATACGTTTGTGACTACAACACGTTTAGAGCGTTGAGTTCACCTTATCTCTGATGCTCCCTTCGAGGCTGACTTCAGTACTATGTCTGTTGAATTACACAAGAGGCCCCTGCAAAGGATTGCAAGGAAATGCTACGTGTGGGCTTTTTCTGAGTTTCCAACAGAAACAAGTCAATCTCATTTGAGAGGGCTTTGCTCTTCTTTGTGATCAGACTTCCGGCAAAGGTGGCAGTTTCTTGAATGAGCTCTGCGGACAGAAAGTACATTTTGAAGTCAGACCAGGCAAGCTCTGAGACTGAGCACAACGGCTGTAAACCCCCCTCCCCCAGTGCAGAGGTGGAGCTAGATTTTACCTTTAAGTGGCAGAAGCAGCTTTGTGACAAACCATTAAAGAGGAGAAAACATGATCTAAATTTGTTGAGGGAAGTCTGCAGAATGGCTGAAAAGTGACAAGTGACAGAGCCAGGGCTCGGGTCTGCTGATTGCAGATGTGCTGCCAGACAAAGAGAAAAACTGGAAGGGAGCAAGAAAGAGCTAGGAGGAGACCAAGTGCATCAGACTCGACATGACAGCATGACCGGGCAGTCTCCCTCTGGTACAAATATCTTTTGAGCATGGTTGGATAATATTTCAAAAAGAAAACCGTAGAGCCAAGTTTCCCAAATGTTCCATATAAACCCAGTGCAGGACTAAAGCATTTCTCTCATCTCCTATGTGTTCCGAGTATCTGGATCAAAACCCAACACCATACCTTGTTCTTCTACAGCTTTTTGCCTGGGTTGGGGAGGCATAGAGCTACAGGCCTCCCTTGGCCAAGGCAGATATGTTTACACCATCAGGGGAGCCCACCCTTCTGTTTCATGCAATAGTTCCTGAGCTAGCATCACATTGTGGACACTTGAAACATAAAGTCAGAAGTTTATACTGAACAACCAGGTACTCATAACCTAAATCCTGCAATGAATATTTTACTTCTTTTTATCATATCTATGTATATAACACACATAGACACACACCCGTCCACCTCTCTATGCTTCCATTAATCCATCTTGTGGTCTGTGTATTTCAAAGTACGTGGCAAGTATCGACCACACCACCTCCTAATATTTCTGCATGCGTATCATTAATTGGAGTTTGATATCTTTCTGTGATTCTGCTTTTCCTTTAGAGGTAAAATTTATATACTTTGAGCCTCCAAATCTTACATGTAACATTTGCATTCTGGCAAATATATAGAAATGGGCAGCCCAAACCCCCATCGGGAC
This sequence comes from Mustela nigripes, assembly GCF_022355385.1. Lineage (NCBI taxonomy): Eukaryota > Metazoa > Chordata > Mammalia > Carnivora > Mustelidae > Mustela > Mustela nigripes. Next base: position 54,624,283 of record NC_081573.1, read on the forward strand.
AGAAACCATCCCATCCCCCAGAAGGTTTCCTCCTGACCTTCCCAGTAACTGTCTCACCCCTTACTGGCCACCACCATTCTGATTTCCTTCCACCAGGGACGGCTTTGATGTGTTCTAGAAATCTATGTAAGTGAAATCATACAGTATGGATATACTTCTTACTGACTTTTCCCACGCAGCACAAGGTTTTGAGATTTGTTACTTCAAGTATCAGTAATTTATCCCTGATGTGTCTGCCCTTTTTGACCTTGGCTATTCTAAGCTAATCTAAACTACATAGTGGGTATGTAGTGATGGGTCATTGTGGATTTGATTGGCGTTACTCTGAAGATCACGTGCTCACTCGCCATTCATACATCTTCCTTAGTAAGGGGACTTTTCAAGTTTTTTACCCAATTTTTATTCTTATTTTTTTCTTTCTATCATTGACTTGTAGATGTTCTTTACAAATCCTGGATGCGAGACCATTGTCAGTATATATTTTGCAAATATTTTATTCCAGACTGTGGCCTGACTATTCATCTTTAAATCATGTTTTTGATGGCCAGAAGTTCTTTTTTTTAATAACATTTTTTAGTTATTTTTATAAATATATAATGTGTTATCAGCCCCAGGAGTACAGGTCTGTGAATCGCCAGGTTTACACACTTCACAGCACTCACCATAACACATACCCTCCCCAATGTCTATAACACCACCACCCTCTCCCTATCTCCCTCCCCCCAGCAGCCCTCAGTTTGTTTTGTGAGATTAAGAGTCTCTTAATGTTTGCCTCCCTCCCGATTCCATCTTGTTTCATTTATTCTTTTCCTACTCCCCAAACTCCCCACGTTGTCTCTCCACTTCCTCATGTCAGGGAGATCATATGATAGTTGTCTTTCGCCAATTGACTTATTTCGCTAAGCATGATACCCTCTAGTTCCATCCATGTCGTCACAAATGGCAAGATTTAGTTTCTTTTGATGGCTGCATAGTATTCCATTGTGTATATATACCACATCTTCTTTATCCATCCATCTGTTGATGGACATCTAGGTTCTTTCCATAGTTTGGCTGTTGTGGACATTGCTGCTATAAACATTCAGGACATGCCCCTTCAGATCACTACATTTGTATCTTTAGGGTAAATACCCAGTAGTGCGATTGCTAGGTCATAGGGTAGCTCTATTGTCAACTTTTTGAGGAACCTCCATGCTGTTTTCCAGAGTGGCTGCACCAGCTTGCATTCCCACCAACAGTGCAGGAGGGTTCCCCTTTCTCCACATCCTCACCAGCATCTGTCATTTCCTGACCTGTTAATTTTATCCATTCTGACTGGTGTGAGGTGGTGTCTCTTGTGGTTTTGATTTGCATTTCCCTGATACCGAGCGATGTGGAGCACTTTTTCATGTGTCTGTTGGCCATCTGGATGTCTTCTTTGCAGAAATGTCTGTTCATGTCCTCTGCCCATTTCTCGATTGGATTATCTGTTCTTTGGGTGTTGGGTTTGCTAAGCTCTTTATAAATTTTGGATACTAGCCCTTTATCTGATATGTCGTTTGCAACTATCTTCTCCCATTCTGTCAGTTGTCTTTTGGTTTGTTAACTGTTTCCTTTGCTGTGCAAAAGGTTTTGATCTTGATGAAGTCCCAATAGTTCATTTTTGCCCTTGCTTCCCTTGCCTTTGGTGACGTTCTTAGGAAGAAGTTGCTGCGGCTGAGGTCAAAGAGGTTGCTGCTGGTGTCCTCCTCAAGGATTTTGATGGATTCCTTTCTCACATTGTGGTCCTTCATCCATTTTGAGTCTATTTCCATGTGTGGTGTGAGGAAATGGTCCAATTTCATTTTTCTGCATGTGGCTGTCCAATTTTAATGGGCAGAAGTTCTTAATATTAATAGTCTAAGTTAAATGTTTTTCTTTTGTGGTTATAGCTTTCAGTGTGGTCTAAGAAATCAATGGTAGAAATACCTTCTACCCCCATAGTGAGAAGACATTTTACTATGTTTTCCTCCAAAAACTATGCAGCTTTAACTTGCACATTTAAGTCTAGGACCCACTTAGATTTAATTCTTTTGAATAAAAGAGAAGTCATATATGTGTGTTTCTGGCTGTTCTATAGATTTTCTCTTTATCCTGGGTTTTCAGCAGTTTGACCATAATAGACCCACAGGTAGTTCTGTTTATATTTGTCCTTCTTTGGATTTGATGAACTTATGAATCTATAATTCCATGCATGTTACCATTTCTGAGAAATCTTCAGTTACTCTTTCTTCAAACATTTTTTCTTCCCCAAACTCTGGGACAAAAATTACCCACATTAGACCTTTTGATATTGTCCCACAGGTACCTGAAAAGATTTGTCCATGTTTTTTCTTCCTTTCCATTTTCTTCATATTGAATAATTTCTATTGATTTATATTCAGGTTGACTGACTTTCCTCTTTCATCTTTATTTTGTTGTTAAGGCCAACTGGTGAATATTGTCTTTTATATATTTTATTTTTCAGGGCTAGAATCCCATTGGGTTTGTTTTTGTTATCTCCATTTCTCTGCTGAGATTTTCTATCATCTCGTTATTGTAAGCATGTTTTCTTTTAGGTCCTTGATCATAGTTACAGAGCTGCTTTCAGATCTTTAATTGCTAATTCCCCAAATCTGTGGTGACCCTTGGGGTTGGTCTCCATCGATTGCCTTTTCTTGTGAGAATGGGTCACATTTTCCTGCTGTTTTCTTCTTAGTACCCATCAAATATCAGATTGTATCCTGAACATTGTAAAAGATATGATGGAGAAACTCCAGATTCTGTTCTGTTCCCCCAAAAGAGCATTTTGTTTGTTTGTTCTGTTTTGGGCTTAGCTTGGCGACACTCAAGCCTTCATGCTGTATCTCCCCTGCAGTGAGTGGCAGCTCAAATACGAAAGCTTGGAGACTGCTGCTCACGCTGGCTTGCCTCAAGGTCGCCATCAGCAGAGTTTGGGGCAAGTAGATACACGGAAGTCAAGACTCTGTCTCTGAGTCTCCTCTGTCTGGGTTTTCCCCATTTACTGTCTTGTGTTTGTTGTTGTCCTGAAGCCCACCCAGTATCCTATAAGGCTCCTGCTCTATGGGTTTTCCAACAGACTATTTTTTTTAGTTGCCTCCTTGACATTGACTGGTCTTCTTCCTAGGCAAAGAACTGTAAACATGGGAAACTCACCCAGTACCATCTTCTCCTTCGAAGTCCATACCCTCTCACTTCTTTCTTCTTTGTTTCACTTTCCATTAGTGCATGTTGTCAAGAGGTTTTGGCCATTACCTACAGGATTGTTGGCCACATAGGAACTACTCAGCTATACTGGGAGTGGAATCTCCTGCACATCCTGTTCATTGACTTCAGAATCATCCATTGTAAGCATGGACCATGAGTTATTTTACCTTATCTTGTGCTGCTGGTTATTCATATTGTTTTCGTTAACTGCTGTTGTGATAACTTTGGCTCTGATATAAAGTTAACCTGAGTCTGACACACGCTTCCTTTGAAAGTGAAGCAAGGGACCATTTCTCTGAGCTAAAGTTAAATTACCCCATCTGTAAAATGCGGTGATAAGAATAGCAACCATAAATGTGCTTTACGAGGCTTTAATGAGGATAATACTTCCACCATATGCAAACAGTAATTTAATGAAACTATATATTTAAAATGCCTAGTACAACTCTGGCATGTAATAAATTCCAATTAGATGCTACGTTCCTCTTTCTGTTGTCCTTGTTATCATTATCCTTGTCATTCACTTTCTGCTCTCACTCAGAATTCCCGTAATTATATAAATAGAGAATTGGAGAACAAGTAGCATATTTCTTCCATTTTTATATGTAAACATATTACAAGGGTTTTCTTATGTTGGTCAAGTTTTTTTGAGAACACGATGTTAATGACTGCATAATACTCTACTAGAAAGAGAAATTGTTTCTTTGGGTGGTCCATGATTTCTGAAAAAAAGTGGAAGTTACACATACGTATATTATGCAAATTGTTTGGGGAGAGGAGGGAAATCCTACAAAACAACTTTATTTCTAATTGCAACCTAGTACTTACTAGGTAATGTCAACCAGATAAAGTTAAGTAGCAAATTTCTGAAACTCTGAGGCTCCTTAAAAGAACTTCCATATTCAGGCTCATGGAAATGACATCTCTGCCTCATCTCTCTTTGTTCCATTCAGCTTTGTTCCATTAAGATCCTCACAGCAATGTTGTGGCATGGGTGAAGGTCAAGGAGGCTCTGCCTTGTGGAGATGGAGTATCAGACGTCATGATGATGAAGTGTTCTCTCCAGGAGCATCCATGATAGGAAGGGACCTTGATCTCATTCCTCAGGTGTCTCTGCTCTAGAGATGGCTCTGGTCAGATTGGGGATGACAGCCAGCTGCATGGTCCTAATTCTCTGAGGCTGGAAATCCACACCCAGGGAAACCTGAGTGCCTGTGTGTGAAAACAAGGAGGGAAAATTTGGTTTCACTCCCACTCACTGTCTTTCCAGACATTTACAGGATGAATACATGACTGGGGCAGCGATTTCTACTACATCTCCTCCTCCTCCTCCTGTACCCGGGCACTTCACTAAACCCTCTACGTGCACACTGACTATCTAATTCAATTCTCATGACAAACCTGTGAGACATACCTTACTTTCAACCATATTTTAAAGGCAATAAAGTTAAGATTCCCATAGTTTCCAGCCCCAATGTCCACAGTGTCCCAGTGATACATATTTTCTGAGTGTCTTATGCTATTAAAATCAAAGAAGTCTGCTTATATCTTTCACTGAAGTAAAAAGTGTGTCCTTCAGAATATAGATGAGAGCTTTATTCTAACCCACAAGGAAGATCATCAATGGACAGCAGGGGAAAATTGGCAGAAAGTTAGTGGGGTATTTTGCAGTCCCTATTAGTAAAGGAAGATCTGCAGGGCCAGTTAGTCCTTTAACTTCAAAACAATCAGATCACTTTAACTATTGAGCATCAGTATGTGCCAGCCACATACTGATATGCTGGTAAATGAGACAGAAGTGGTCTCTACCACATGATCTGATAGCATAGAGAAGAAGATAGGAACTGACCAAGGCGTTACACCTGTGCTAAAAGGTGCTTGGGACATGTGTTGTCAGGGCCAATCACCTAGACGGAGGACATTTCCAGAGTTTAGAGAACAGAGTATAAGCATGTTTTTCAACAAAGAGAGGGTACCAGCCAGTACAGGATTGATTTTCCAGATTCAGAAAGATCTCACCAAGTTACAACAATGACTAAAACAATGGAGCTTAAATTTTAGTTCTAGAATTACAAGGTACCAATAAGCACAGAATTGGGAGATTTGGCATGAGAACAACTTACACAGGAACCTCTACTACAAGGTCAATATTACTTAGCAAAGCACTTGATGCTGCCATTTCAATGGCAACTGTGCATTCACACATTTGTTTTACAAGGCATGCAAAGGAAAAGAAAAATGTTTTATATCTATTCCCAGATGATATGTTTTGAATGGTGTCTTCCCTTTCAACTTTTCTGGTAAGACAGTTTGTTCTTTTATGGGGAAATAAATAATTTGGGGAGCAATTAACTTGATCCTTAATAAGAATGATTCAGAACCACAATAGAAGTTGATGTGCTTTCATGCTCTCTAAATATCTCCACTAAATATATAGTAATTGGATATTTATAAAAGTTCAGATTCTCCCATAACTTAAGGGGAAATAATAATGTGCTGGTATGGGATGTACAATTTTAAATATGACATCTTATTAGATTCTAAAAACACCTTTGAGGGGAACTCCCATTGGGTATGTCCGACCTGTTTCAGTAACATCAGGACAGTTTCCATAGTCCATGCTGAACAGGATTAATAAGGATATTGTGAACTTGGAAAGGATAATCAGGATAGGAAAGATAGAAAGAAGGCAAGATGTGTGCAGTCCTACTGCTCACTAGAGGAGACGTAAGATCATTGTGGCCACGTTGCGGATGTGGAAATAAAGATGTTGAGATTTGGAGAAATTACCAACACACCCAACATCACAGAACGAGTGTATAACAGACCCCACACCACTTCAGCCCCACTAAAATGCTTTGTTCCTCTATACTCCTCTGTGCTGCCTTCTAATAATATGAAAGATGGAATTGGTATTGGAGAAGATGCCAACTCAAAGGGAAATTCAAGAGAACCATAGTTGGAAGTTCCTTTTCAATATGCACCTCCAGCTGCGATACGATGAGACTTCCACTCCCTCCATGCTTAGAACTTTCTTAATCTTAGGAGCTCACTAGTTGTTTAACATGCCTGATATTAATCATCTGACTGGGAAGCTAAATATAACGAGGGGCGTCAGGCTGTTAGGACACCCGTCTGCCTATCCCAAGTTATGTTTTATGGAGTTGTCAATATTAATCATCAAGAAAGATGGCTCCAGGTGAGTCTCACCATCTCATCAATAATATTGTGCCAACTGTGGCTCTTCGGAGACCAGAAATTTACTAGGAGTTTATCATGCTGCTCTGGACCCATCATAATTTTTATTACGCTTTGTGGTTGCACTGACTTTGAGGAGAGGCCTTCCTAAAATCCTAATGTGACAGAAATCAATTTTCAGATGTAAATTTGGGTGCCATAGGTTGCACTTTTTACACCAAACAGATTGCTTGCCTCTGCTTTTGAACTAGTGATCCCATAAACAGAAGATTGGAGATAACTGATCGCATTAACAGCTGGGGGAAATTTATGTGTTTGGGGAAAATTTAGCAAGGGGTAGTCAGAGAGAGGACCTATAACCTTGAAAAAGTTTGTTTTGATGTGGAATGTCAGGAGCTTTTTGTCTCTTGTCTTTCTTTTTTTTTTTTTTTTTACTTTCACATTTATCCGGAAGCATTCGCCTTCCCTTTGGGGTTTAGTTACTCTGTGTAACAGAATGACTTGGGTGACCCTGATCTCAGAGCACATTTGTGGAGAACCCATGTTAACACCTGTAGAAAGCAGTTTCCTTTCAGCTTTCAAGATAATGGGAAAGCGTATTCATCTATACAACAAACATTAAGAAAGTAGCAACTGAGCATACACTGGGCTGCAAGTAAGAGCCATGCCTGACCAAGAATAGCTTAAATAAGCAGAGGCCATTTTTCTTATTGAACAAGTAGCCCCAGGATAGATGACTGTTGGGATTTGTTTAGCTGCTTAACAATGCTCTGAGAAAGCCAGGCTATCGCTCTACTTCTTCCGACCATCCTTCATCGGCTGACTTTACCCCTTTCACTTGTCCCTTCATGGTTGCAAGATGGCTGCTGCATAGCCAACTATTGCACCAGCAAGGCAGAGAGAAGGGAGAGAGGGTAAGTCTGATGCATTTGTCCTCTTTGCAATAAAGATAGTCTCCCCAGGAGCCACCAGAAGTCTAGTATTTATTTCCCACAAGCCAGAACCTTATCACACAGCTACCCCCAGCTATGAAAATAGCTGGAACAGCAAGCATTTGTCCATTGCCTTGAATAAACTCCAAGTTCTACAGCAAGGAGAAGTGGGAGAAATAAATGTTAGGGAGACAAACAACCAAATGACGCTAGGGTTTATATTCAAATACATGTATTTGGGGAGCACTGGTTTTATTTTCTTACTTACAGGACTTCTCAGAGCTTTCAATATGTTAATACCCATTGAGGCCCTCCATGAGGCATAGTTGTGATGGTCAGTATTTTGCCAAAGTAAACATAGACCTCCTGCTATTATTTTCCTTAGAATCTCTATTAATTCGTAGTGTTCTGACTGGCACTGTGGAATTCTATCTTATGTCCAGCTCACACTCTTTATTGGGAAATTGAAAAAGATTTGTCTCCGATCAGCACAGCCTTGCTCAAACTGAGAACAGATCAAGGCACCAGGACCTTTGAGTGGGTCCCATGATAAGTAAATGGTGGCTCCAATGAAAAATTATTAAGGGAATGCCAAACTCAGGTAACAGGCCCCTGATATCAGGTCTAAGGCAAAATTAGGAGAAGTTTTCTCAGATATAGCCTTGAGGATGCAGGACAGTCATACATTCCCCCCACCCCACCCTTGCCCTGCCCAGTAAACTCAGTGAGACCCTAAGCCTAGACAACATGCAGTGGTAGTGCCTAAGAGATGCAGGGTTCAAATCCAAGCTCTGTAATTTATAAGCCATGCGATCCTGGACAAGATACTCTGAGCCTTGGCTTCCTTATCTGTAAAATGGGGATTGTTCTGCTTGCTGGAACTGTAAGGGAGACTCCGTGGACTGTAAAGTGTTCATTGCTAGATAGGGGGCCATCTTCAACCCAGATCCTTTGTTAAGGGCTGAGCTAAATTACATCCCTTTGTTAAGTCGAAATTGTATTCTTCATGTTTTAGAGTCCTGTACGGTTTTGATTTTTTTCAAAGCAAGATATTTTGACACTGCTGCTTTGACCTTGGCATGTGGACCGTGCTTTGAACTCAGGTGTTAACGTCTGCTTTACTGGTCTTCTTTGCTTAAGAAATAAATACAGACCCCCCCAGCCTTGAATCCATTTCATAATATATTGCTTCTAGAAATCATACACAATAACTAAAACAGGCAGTGGCTAAAACCACAAACAGTAAAATGTGTTGTAGAGGTAAAATTGCTGAAATATCAAATCTTGCTGGCATCACGGAAGACCACACAAAACAGTGTCCAATGAAAAATTAAAGGTGGTGGAAAGAATGAGATCAAAATAAGATGACCATGGCCAAAACTACACAGAGGAAATGTTATTATCGACTAGAAATCGATGCCAGAATCAAAACTTCTTTTAAAACTCTAGAACTGCAAAACTGGTCTTGGGTAGAATAAAGCCATAGAACAGACCCCACAAATCAGAAGTTCCCATTGGCAAAATTTAATTTGGAAAAAAAGCATCCAATAATATCCATATGAATCAAATAATTTCCCTAAAACTTATATATCCCATAATTAATCCTGATGAAAATAATTTCAACAAAGTAAAACAGAATTTTTTTCTGAAGTTGTTTATTTTGTGTAGAAAAATGAACAATGACTTAATTTGGCTGAATAGAGTTTGCTTGAGATATATGACTGGGTGAAAATTGTTGATATAATTCTAATTCATTTTAACTGCTTTGAAATATGAATAAAAAGCTAGTGAGCTCAAAATAATGAGATTAAAACTTCCTGTACTCATTGTAAATATAATGTTTAATATGGCACTCCCAGCATAAAAAAAATCCATACTATTATTTGTTAACTTCTTACTCATTCATTGAATTTTTAAACCCAAGATGATTTTTTTCCCCAACACTTAAGTCTAATTTTCACTGAACATGCAATAGGTACTAACTACAAATGGCCTTTCCGATACATCGAGGAATGCTTAGTGGGATGGATTTAATAATCTTACTAATAAGAGAAGCAGGAGGAAGAAGTCTAGTCACCACTGTTCTTGAACACTTACTTGGGAACTGGCCGCATGACTGGGAAAGGCTTCATTAATGGTTATCTCACACACACTTGGAAATCACAGAATTATTTTAAAATAATTAAAATACTGCTGTTCAGATGTTGCCTTAATCTGGACGTGCACTCCCCTCTGGTCTCACAACAGCAAGACTCTCCTCGATTCCTATGTCTTTAGCTTGTGTTGACACATGGCCCGTTTGACTCTGACATGTTATTTTCTTATGCTGAGGGTGTCTTATCGGGTTTCGTGGGCTTTGTGCTTACCTGCTGCCTATTAGGCTTATAACTCACAGCGCTGTGACTTTAAATGTCAGCGTTGTCACTATGACAATGGAGCTAATAGTAGGCTGTTGACATTCTCTGGACACAATTTGTGATACCCTTTTCATTTCCTTGAACATTTTCATGGTTCCAGGTGATGTTTGCCCCCAGAACCACATCACAAAAGTGTAGGGTTTAGTGAAATGTGTCTGACCTTCAACAGCAGCCCCTAGGTCCAAAGGCCATTTCTGATTCAACCTCGTGTGAACCGGTTTCCCTCTCCGGGTCTCGTCCCCTGTCTTATACACGGGAAACGTCATTATCTGCACCGTAGGATTATTGCGAAAATAAGCTATTTAAACACCCTGTATAACCAGAGCTTCTTCCAAGAAATGTGATCTTTTCATGACTCAGCATGTTTAAAGCTCTCTCTATGTGCTCATGTGATATTTTAAAACTTGATAGATTAGAAAATACTTCAGAGAGGAGCGCCTGGGTGGCTCAGTCGGTTAAGCGTCCAACTTTCGATTTTTGCTCCGGTCAAGCTCTGTGGGTGTGGAACCTGTTTAGGATTCTCTCTGTCCCCCCTCCCTTTGCCCCTCCTTCTTCCCCACCCCCAACCCACTCCCACTCTCTACCCCTCTCTTAAAATGAAAGAAAAGAAAAAGAAATAAGAAGAATAAAGATAATACTTCAGATAAATAAATGAGCTCTATTGCAAGTTCCTTGCCAACATTTAGAAGCTGGTAGGTCATGATAGTAGCAGATAAGAATGGGGGTTAACCAACCATGGTCCATGGGCCAAATATAGGCCACTGTCTGATGTTATCAACGGAGTTTTGCTGCAACACACCATGCCTGTTCATGATATACTGCCTATGGTCGCTTCACTGCAGTGGCAGAGTTGAGTGGTTGCAACAGACAGCGTGGCCGACAAAGACGAAAATATTTGCTGTTGGCTTAGAGTTTGCCTAATTAATTAATTAATTAATTAATTTCTTCTCCCTTCTTTCTTTCTTTCTCTTTCTTTCTTTCTTCCTTTCTTTCTTTCTCTCATCTTGGGATGGGGTCTTGCTCAGTTTTGACCTGCTCAGTTTCCAGCCTGGGCAGGTTCACCCCTCCTTAGGCCCCCTCCTGTTTCCCTGCTCCTGGGTTGTCACCATATTGATGCCAGAAGTGTAGACACCCAATCAGCATAGGACTCCTGGGCTCAAGCGACCTGCCTGTATCAGCCTCCCAAGTAGCTGGGACCACAGGCATGAGCCACCACGCCCAGCTGCAAATTACTTTCTACCTCTATCAATTCAGATCCCAATATGCACTGGGTCACATACCACAGCAGTCAGCGTGGTGGGCATCAAACCCATCCTATAGACACACAAACTAAGAAACACCGCTTATAATGGCAGAACCAAGTGTAATCTCAGCCCATTAACACTCCATCCCACATCTGGTCACTAGCTCATAGCCTTTCAGTCCTTAGCTTTACTTTATAAAGGTGTTTTCCATTGTAAAATTTCCATTGTAGAGTTTCCATTGTATAATTAATTCCATTGTATAATTAATGTCATGGCTTTATTATTGAATAGCCACTCAGGAAACAACTGCTGTGTAGCACCAAATGAATGAAAGACCTGCTATCATCATGGAGCTTATGTTCCTGGCTGTTGTGGATGTACCTTATGAGCTCCAGGGGTCTTAATCATGCCCCCACCCCATCACTTTGGCTCACCAAGTATTAGCATATATGGTGCCAAGTCCTGCCCCTACAACATGAACCCCATGGGTTGGTCTTTGCACTGGAAGCAGGAGAAGGAGTTCATAGCCCAGTGGGAAATTGCCTTTAGAGCACACTCTTGATTCCCAGAATGCACATGGAATTACAAATGTCATGAAATACTGTGTGGTGGCTTATCTGCCGTTCAATTCTGTCCCGTGACTTTGCTCTGAGGGCTGGAAATAGGAGATGGACCTGAGTAACCACTAACAGAGTCAAAAGGTGTCAGGGACTATGGAGACAAATGAGTCTCAGATTTTAATGTGCATGTGAATAAATCACCTGGGATCTTGTGAAAATGCACGTTCTGATTCCACGTGTGGGGCCTAGGGCTCAGCATTTTTAATAAGCTTGCAGTTAGCGCTCCAAGAATCAAGACACCGCTGAACTGTCAAGTTCCTTGAAGATCCCTCAGATTTGATGCTGGAAGCAAGAAACGTGGGTTGATTGCCAAATTTAAAGACAAGGCTTTGAGCAGCCAAGCCCAGTGTGGACCAAAGCTGTGATCACCCCATGTGGATGGGAAACCTTGGGAGTCATCCTTACCCCAGAAAAGGCTACAACTTCTACCTACCCCATCACCAGTTTCCTCTCTCCCTTCTAGCCCACACCTTTCCCCAGTTTCAGGCTCCTTCTTGCCCTAAGCCCAGCCTACTCTGTGTTTCAGACCACCCTAGCCAGAACCCTGGTAGACATGTTGAGGCTTTTTTTTTTTTTTTCCTCTCTGTTCAAGTTCAAGTGAGGAAAGCCAGCAGCATTTCTAGCACAGACTCTTCACTCCCAGTAATTCTGTCAGACTGACTCACAAGTCTTCCCAGCCTGTCTGCTCAGGTTACACAAGCTAGTGATTAAAAGTTAGAACAATAATTAGACCTTTATTTTCAAAGCAAATTTGGTTTCCAGACCAGACTTCCACATTCATTACAATACAGACTAATAAAAACAAATCTGGGCGCATATGCTTTTTTATGCTTTTGTGTTATAAAATCCATCACAGCATTAAAACAATTAAAAAAAAAAAAGTCATTCATGATCCCCAGCAGATACTCTGTGAATGTTCCCTTCTGTTTCTCATCCAGATATAGTGCATGTATGTACACATAGTACATACACGAGTGGGTACTGTAATTTTGCCACTTGTTATACAATCAACATTTTCTCTGTCGTCATATGATCTTACTGTTTTTTTTTTGTTTATTTTCAGCATAACAGTATCATTATTTTTGCACCACACCCAGTGCTCATGCAATCGTGCCCTCTCTAATACCCACCACCTGGTTCCCCCAAACTCCCATCCCCCCCCCCCCCGTCCTTTCAAACTCCTCAGGTTGTTGATCTTACTGTTTTTTTTTCTTTTCTTTTTTTTTTAATTTTTTATTTTTTTATAAACATATATTTTTATCCCCAGGGGTACAGGTCTGTGAATCACCAGGTTTACACACTTCACAGCACTCACCATAGCACATACCCTCCCCAATGTCCATAATCCCACCCCCTTCTCCAAACCCCCCTCCCCCCAGCAACCCTCAGTTTGTTTTGTGAGATTAAGAGTCACTTATGGTTTGTCTCCCTCCCAGTCCCATCTTGTTTCATTGATTCTTCTTCTACCCACTTAAGCCCCCATGGGCACGTGCACCCGAATGTTTATAGCAGCCATGTCCACAATAGCCAAACTATGGAAAGAACCTAGATGTCCATCAACAGATGAACGGATCAAGAAGATGTGGTATATATACACAATGGAATACTATGCAGCCATCAAAAGAAATGAAATCTTGCCATTTGCGACGACGTGGATGGAACTAGAGCGCATCATGCTTAGCGGAGAAAGACAACTATCATATGATCTCTCTGAACTTACTGTTTTTAAAGGCTGCAGAGTATACCTGTTGTCAACAAACCAAAATGTCTGGAAACACTTAACAGTGCTTTTTGAAACATTCCAGTGGTTTCCTCCCTCCACCCCTCCCTCCTCCCTTCTTTCTCTCCTTTCTCTTTCTCCCCACTGGCCTCGCCTCTCTTCTCCCTACTTCATCCTTCTTCATCTTCTTCTATTCTCAGAAAAACAATGCTCCATGAATATTTGAATGATTTTTTTTTGGGCACATTCTCAGCCAGTAGGAGGAGGAACATTTCTTATCTTTCTACATAGTTTGGGAAGTCCAATGACCAAATCGGTCATGTATCGGCATTTCTTATAAAAATCTCAAATGATGACACCCCGAACATCTGTGACGTCTGCCAGGCTAACTGAGTAGCTCTGCTATTAATTCCAGCCCCTTATCACCACATCCATTTCTGGGGCTGTTCCAACAAGTCCGGACTGGAAGCTTGCCTCAGACCAGGTCCTGATGCTCATGCTCAGCCTGAAGTCAAGGACTGGTCTTGCACAATCTCTTTCCAGTCCTACTCTTCTCTAAATATGCACTTTAGATGGTAATACCGCAGCACATAAAATTACCCTGAAGAATTAATCCACGAGAATATGCCCTTATTGAGGGAAGGATTTTTTTTTTTTAATCTGCTTGATTCACTACTGTATCCCCAGCATTTAGAATGGTGTGTGGCACATGGTAGGTGTTTAATATTTGTTTCATGAATCATGGTAAAAAAAAAAAAATCTGTAAGATCAGAAAAGCAGCGGTTCGTAAGTCTTCTGAGATTATGTACACCCCTTGCATCCGTGTTAACAAATATAACTTCTAATTCATCTGACTATGTTCCTTTGAATATAACTTCTTTTTTAAAAGATTTTATTTATTTATTTGACAGAGATCACAAGTAGGCAGAGAGGCAAACAGAGAAAGGTGGAGGGGGGAGGGGGCAGGCACCCTGTTGAGCAGAGAGCCCGATGCAGGGCTTGATCCCAGGACCCTGAGATCATGACCTGAGCTGAAGGCAGAGGCTTAACCCACTGAGCCACCCAGGCACCCCAACTCTGAATATAACTTTTAAATCAATATAGGTTCTAACTCATTTGACATCATCCTACCAAGGAGAAGAACTTTAAAATAGTAAGTAGTCCATACCTTATGACACATTCGATCTTTATAATAGTCTGTCAAGATAGGCACTCAAGATAGGCACTATTATTCTCATTTTATAGAAGGAAATTTGGTCTCAGGAAGATTCCAAAGACCTATTCGAGGTGACACACTTATTCAGTGTAGAGCCAGGACTAGAAGCTTGGTGTAGTTCAAATCCAGCCTGCTTTGAGTGAACTGCCTCCCATGACTCCTCTGTTGATTTGCACAACCTTTGTCTTCTGACCATTTGATGGATGGTTATTGTTAGTGCAGATAATTTGAGCTCCTTTGTAACGATCAAGACGTTTTCGCAAGTCAAGGTCTCAGATGATTAGGACAAGGCAGGTGCTAATGCCATTCTCAGCTTCATCTGGAAATTTCTAACTAGAGTCCATTAACTTGTCAACCCTGGTTCCTTCCGAGCACCATACTGATATAATAAAATAGTGCAAATCGATAGAAACCTTAAACTAGCTTCATTTGTCTTCCTTTGTTAGTATTTTTTTTTCTTTATTTTCTTTCTTTCTTTCTCTGCCACTTTGAAAGTAAAATTGTGTCTCTCATTGGTTGTGCAATTCTGTTTTTGGTGTACATTTTGAGTTATTGGAAATCCAGGCACATCTAGCTTTTCCCAAACACTCCTCTTATTACCCCCAAACAGTATGAAACTAACCTTATCTAGACTCCCCTGGCAAATCTAGATGTTCCTGTTGAGATTGCAAATCTAATAAATTAATTTCCTGAAGTGTAACATGGGTCAGTAATTATATGGGTGACGATCTAAAAGTTTTGCAGGACTGTTTACTTAAAGAATTAATGGTAATCCTGTTTTTGCTCAAGATTTGTACAGAAAGAAGCTAAATAATTCTCTCAGTTGACAGGGGAAGGCATTGTGGTTAGCATCTCCTGATAGGAATGTGAGAGTGAGGAGGGTTGGCAAGTGCTTTATTGTTCTCTTCCTCTTTAATGGTGCTCACTTAGTTCCCTTGGGAAGCTTTGAACTCAAGCTCCATCTACAAAAGAAACCATCAGACCTTGCCTATTCCTGGTGAGATTAACTTCTTGCCCTATGTCTGCCCCATTCTTAAGTTTCTGTCTTCTCCAACACTTACAACATTATTGGAATGATTGACTCTGTGACATGGACTTCTCCAAGTGGACACATTGGGATTTGATCTTAGGAAACACCATGGTTACTGTGATGTACTGAACTTGTATGGACAGCATGAGGACAAGTCAATCCATCTACCAGGAGCTGAAAGACGGGCCCACAGCTCTCTCTAAGAGAAGCCAGAGACTGAACATCACCCCAAAGGGAAGGCTCTGTCAGGGGTCTGCAGCTGGTACAAGCCCACTTGGACAATTTCCCTGCTCCTGGAGAAGTTATCCAACCGCTCCTATAATTTGAGATGGAAAACATCCTCTCAGTACCATAGCTAAAGGACTGATCACAGAAATGAAGGTGCAATCACAGAAAAATTATCCCTAGGCTATGACCACATTCCATGAGCGTTTATTTTCATCACGACTCATGATTTCAATTTTCAGGACTGAGAGTCTCTGCTGAATCCCAATTTAAATCCTTAATATGAAAGCCTGGGCTTTACAGACATGTGTTGATGCAGTCAGTCAATTTGGGTTTAATCCCCTTGGACTGACCACAGTTTTGTACTGGGAGGGGACTGGCAAGCTTCAACACCCAAACAATGCTGTGCTATTCAACTGTGGTGTTTTCTCTTTTCCTTTTGATCTACCACAAAATAGATTCAAGACTACTGTTCAATTTGCACTCGAAAATGATGGCTTTTATGCCAGCTTTCTTAATGTCTGAGTTTTAGTTTAAGGGGAAAAGTGCCTATGCCTTTGAAAGTCAGGACCATGGTAAAGTATTTTGCAATCTCATAAAAAAAATCCTCTGAACATCTTTGACAATAAAAAAAATCTTAATCTTGTCCTTTGAATAATGTAAAGGTTGAGTATACCTCTGGAGAAATATTGATATAGACTTAAATCAGTATGTCCCCACTGATTCTCTTCATATTTTGGACAAATTATTTAACTTTGTTAAGCCTCAGTTTTGCTCAACCAAAGTTGATATTACCATTTGGATGGGTGATCAGTTGCCTTTGTCTTTATCATTAAAAAGAAGCATTTGGTCCAAGAGATATGAAACATTTCTGCACATACATGCACACAGTCCAAGACCTATTGAAGTTCATGTAATGGGAAAGCACAATCCATAACAATTCAATAATTTAGGATTTTGCCTTTCGTCTATTGTAACATTGGCCTTTTCTTCTGAGCTTGGTCCTTTTCACAAGAGCAAGCATTGCTCCTCCTTAAAAAATGAAACTTAGCGAACTGAAAGGCCAAAGAGTGTTGACATGTATTATTGAAGTCCATAAAATAATTAAACATTTAAAATTATAGCAGAGTTACTAGAGCAGGACTTGAAGAGTGATCTCACTGATACGGACAATACCCCACTAATTACTAGGGACAGTCTGGCCACCTTAGTGACACTTTCTTCCTCCCTAACTTCCCCAACTTGCTTGACCTTCTAAGGGGAGGTGGCGTCTTTGTAATTTAGGTAAGAAGGACATTCCATGTAAGATAGATGCTATGGGGTGAGATACAAAAGCAGGAAAACATAAGACCTGTTCAGTGAACAGTGTGTAGTAGCATTTAATCTAAAGTACATGATTCTGATATAAAAAAGAAATTAGAAAAATTGTCTGGGCTCCAACTTTAGAGGACCGTGAAAGTCAAGTTAAGACGATGGAGTGGACTCTATACTGTAGGAGAAGTCAGGACTTCACTTGTTCATCTCCTCTTACAACAAATATCCATGTGTAATTCTTTGCTACCTTCAAGGTAACCTTTGATAAACAGTATTTCAGACTGCCTAGTCTGGAAGCATATCTTAAACTGAAGAAGGATAAGAGAGTAGGGCAAGAGGGGAAGCATGTTGGAAGGCCATAGGGATGGTCTGGGTGAGAAACTGCACTGGTACTGGTATGGCACATAGCAAGGAGTATTTGGGACCAAACTGAAGAACACAGCATTGAGAAACATTCTTTGGCATTTCGGTGGTTGCTTGGTGATGTATAGTATATACCTTCAACTTATTATAGTTTGTCTTCCAATAATATCACAGCACTTCACATATGGCATAAGAATCTTATGACAGCGTAATTCCATTTTTCCCTTCCTGGAGAAACTTAGAAGTATTACTGTTACCCATTTTATTTTATCATATGTTGTAATAAACCCCACAGTACGTTGTTATTATTTCTGCTTTAAACAACCAGTTACCTTTTCTTTTTCTTTTTTTTTTTTTTTAAAGATTTTATTTATTTATTTGACAGAGAGAAATCACAAGCAGGCAGAGAGGCAGGCAGAGAGAGAGAGAGGAGGAAGCAGGCTCCCTGCTGAGCAGAGAGCCCGATGCGGGACTCGATCCCAGGACCCCGAGATCATGACCCGAGCCAAAGGCAGCGGCCTAACCCACTGAGCCACCCAGGTGCCCCACCAGTTACCTTTTCAAGGCATATTTTTAAAAATTTGGGAAAAAAGTCATCTGTCCTACATACCCACCATTTCTTGTGCTCTTCATGCCTTTGTGTAGACCCATATTTCCAATTGGTATCACCTTCCTTCCAACTGAAGGACTATTTCATGCTTCTTACGGTGCTGTTCTGCTGGTGACGAATTCTTTCACCTTTGGAATATCTGCAAAAGTCTATATTTTACCTTGAACTTCGGGAGGTATTTTCCCTGGGCTTAGAATTCTGAATTGGTTTTTTTGTTCTTTGAGCATTTTAAAAATTTGCACCATGGTCTTCTGACTTGCATTGTTTCTCACAAGACATCTGCTGTTATCCTTATCATTTTTTTTTCTCCGTAATGTAGCTTCTCCCCCACTCCTGCCAGCTGCTCTTTAAGATTTTATTTTATTTTATTACTGGTTTGAAGCATTTTGACTGTGATAAGAAACATTTTGAAGGGTGAATCAAGAAAGCATTGAAACCGATAAGATGTGAGCACTGGGAAAAGAGGTAAAATAAGTATGGGCTTGCACAGATTAACTGAAACTGATAGTTGCTTCTTTGAGACCAATACCAATGGTCTTTTCATGTGGAGGAGAGAGAGCATTACAGAATGTACCCTAAAAGAAAAGTAATATACAATACACATGAGGCACAATGTATACATATACATTATGTACACACACACATATGTACATGCCCATGAGCATGTATACACACACACACTTTTTATGCTCATGACAACTCTGTGATGTAAACACTAGAATCTCCATGTTATACATGTTACAACTGTGGCATGGAACAGTTGAAGAAATTTAGCACAACACTAATAAGTGGCAGAGCTAGGATTTGAATACAGACCATCAGTTTAATAGTCATGCCTGCAACTACTACTTCAAACTCCTTCTTACAGTAGAAGATGGCCAAGAGTACTGACAGCAAGATACTGATAGATCCAGAGGGCATCTGTGTTACAAATATTCTATATTAAAGATATAAAAGATGCTCATTACAGGGCAATGAGCTACTGTCTGATCTGCCAGTCTCTGGCTTAGATGGTAAAGTTACATCTGATAGAACATGTCCATAATCGTAGAGGCTAGACACCTAGCCAGATGGTAGAGTGGGCTACGAAGCTCCTACCCACTGACATTTCTCCAGTGTAGCCAACTGAAAACAGAAACTTCTGCAGGTGACATGGAAGGAGTTCACAAACATGTTTGGACTCGTGTATTGGCGTGGACAGCATAAGAAAGAAAGGATGTAAAGCCAAAATTCTAACTAATCTCTCTGGCCTACCTGTTGCACTAATAAGGATAGCCATCACTTAGAGAGAATCCTCTATAAGCAAAGTGCTTTACTTCTATTATTTCTGATCCTTAGAATAACAACCCACACTGCCACTACTCCCAACTTTATGCTTCTTTTAATGTTTTAATTTGTTCTTTGCAAATTACTTAACCCTGTGCCTTAGTTTTCTCATCTGTAGCATGAGGTTAACAATAGTAAATACCAAAATGCTATTTTGAGGATTAAATGAGTTGATCCATCTGCGAAGTATGTAGGATAGTCCTTGGTGTATGGCAAGCACTCAGTGAGTGCAAGATGGCAGTCTTGCTGTTTCTGTTGTTTTCTTCTACCTACTTTGATTCCTGATTTGTCTATCTAAACCTTAACCACCCTGCAAAAACAAGTCAGCATTTAACCCACTACCCTAGCTTCTTTGCTCAGGCACAATCTCTTTTTCTATTAAAAATCAGTAAACACAACTTCACATCTCGGCAGATTCTATTACTCCACATAGGCTCATTCTGCCTTCCTGATTAGATTAATTCATTATTCACTCTGTTCACATGTCATTTGAGCACTTGTAAGGTACTAAGAATTGTTCTGGTTTACTAGGGTTATAATAGTAAATAAGAAGTAAAAATCAGATCTCTGCCTCATGGATCTTATATATTGGTGTGGAGTGGGAATATAGGCAAAAAAATACATAAATGAGTTATATATGTGATATATTAGATGGTAACAGTGACATGGACATAAATAAATCATGGAGGGGAAATAGTAAATGCTGGGAAAAATCATGCAATCTTGGACACTGGGGCTGGGAAAGATTTCACTGACGTAAGAGTATAAGCCAACGAGACCCAAAGTGTAGGGCATTCTTGGATGGGGTACAGCAAGTGCAAAGGCCCTAAGGTAGAAATGTTTATGATCCAAGAACATTGAGGAGGTTTGTACCTCTGGAGTGGAGTCAGCAAAGGGTAGAATTGTAGGAGGTATGGTTGGAGGCAGAATGGATGGAGCAGATTGAACACACACACAAACAGACACACATACATGCACATGTGTACACACACACTTTTAATCACCCTGTGTTATTATTGAACAGGGCCTCACAGGTCACTGTAAGGATCTTGCCTTTCATTCTGATAAGACGGGGAGCCACTGGATGTCCTGAGCAAAGGAATGACTGAGACAGGCTCTGTGGCTTAGGAATAAATGATGAGCCCATGTTGGAACAGAATTTGGAGTTGGCAAAACATTCTTACACCCTTCAGAAGAGTTCTGTTGTGGGAGGGATCACTCCACCCATTGCAGAAGTGTGGAAACTGGTGCTCTGAAGAAGGGTAATAAATTCCCTTCTGGCCTGCAGCCTTAGTGACAGAGATGAAATAGAAACCAAGGTCCCCCCAGCTTCCGGTCCAAGGAGCCCTGCTACAGCAGGAAGGTGCAGCCTCTCTCAGGTTCTGAGGTTGAAACCCATGGTCCTACAGATTCCGTCACCATTTCCCAGGCCTGCTTCCTCCGGGCTCTTCCCCTGCTGTGTCCAAAAAGCTTTAATGCCCCACTGGAGTAAGAACTAAGGGCCTGTTCATGCCAGGCAAGTAGTGCCAGTGAGGATAGAAGTAACAGGGCCTTCAAGTGACTTAGAAACAGCCATCCCTTCAAGGGTCTCAGGGCCCGTGGGCTTATGGCTGCATAACACAAGGTGAAATTTCAGCCCTTGCCCACCTCCTCCAAAGGCCTTTGTGCAGTATGCATCCTTTACCACTGTGCATGGCAACCTGACACCTCTTCATGAATTTTTGTGTTACATACATCATGTAACATAGTGGCACATAATAGGTACTCAGTGAATCAGGCTGATTGATTTTTTTTTCTCATTTTTCACCTTCAATATGATTAAGAACCTTCATATGTCAGCTTATTGGAAGGGATATGAATGATTCTGCAAATATTTACTGAGTACCTATTCTATATCAGACACTAGTCTAGGTGCAGGGGATACAACTATGGAAAAATGACCCCCCAAACCCTGCATTGATGGGGCTTACATTCTAGGAGAGGAGACAGATAATAAATGAAATAATTAGTGTGAGTACATTAGAATGTCATCTTGTGAGGAAGACAGAAATAAAGCATGGAAGAGGGGCATGGTGTTAGTGAGAGAGAAATACAGGTGAGAGGAGCCAGCAGTGTCATTGTGAAGAAGTTGACACTTGAGAAAAGATGTGAAAGCAGATTTGTAGCAGGCAGAATAGTGGCCCCAGGACAGCCACATCCCCATGCCTGGGACCTGTGCAGCTTACCTTCCAGGTCAATAGAGATTTTGCAGATATGATTAAATTGAGGACTTTGAGATTGGAAGATGCTCCTGAATGATCCAGTAGGCCTAATACAGTCATAAGAGAGCCAGAGAGAGATTTTGAACATGCTGTGCTGCTGTGGGGGAAAGGGCCAGGAGCCAAGAAATGCAAGCAGCAACCTCTAGCAAGTGGGAAAGTCGAGGAAACAGATTCTTCTCTAGAACCTCAAGAAGAAACAAATCCCTTGACAACACCTTGATTTCAGTCTAGGGAGACCAGTTTGGGACATCAGGCCCCAAAGGGGTGAGATAACTTGGTGTTGTTTTAAGCTACTGTCGATTATACTTTGTTATAGCGGCAATAGAGAACTAATACAGCAGCTCCGTAAGTATCTCCGAAGAGTACTTCAGGCAGGGAGAGCATGAGATGCAAAGGCCCTGAGGTAGAACATACCTGGATGTTCTAGGATGCCAATGCAACTGGACTGAGCCAGAGTAGGTCAGGGGGACTTGAGGTAACAGGAGGCAGGGGGCAAATTACATCAAACACTCAAGGCCAGTACAAAGACATTGGTTTTATTCCAAGTGCTAGGGGGCCCCACCAGAAACTATGAAGCGGAAGAGTGATGTCATCCAGTTCCTGTTTTGACAGGACCACTCTGGCTGTTAGGAGGGAGGAATGGGGCCCGTTGAGGCAACAGCAGAAGCTAGGGCACCAGTTAAAAGGGTTTTACAAAATAGGATGTTGGCCAGGACCAGGGTGGTGGCAGTTGGGGGAGGCTCAGGGAATGAGAAGCAGTCAAGGTCTGAACGTATTTTGAAGATGGAGCTCATGGACCCGAGAAAGGATAGATGCGTTACATATAAGTTTACCTGGAAAAGATCGTGAACGAAATTACTTTAGTAATTAAAATCATGACGCATCAAGACAGCACACACAGGAGGCAAGAGGTGCAGTGGGTGACAGCCCCGGCTCCTCACTCACCAGCGATATGTCCTTGAGCAAGCTCTTTAACTTTTCTGGGGCCTCGGTTTTCTCATCTGTAGCATGGGAATGCAGTGGTGCTGACATCACAGAGACTATCTGCATATTAATGGAGAAAAGCATTTGTAAGTCTTTTTTTTTTTTAAATATCTTAATCATTTATTTTAAGGCATTTCCAGACTCTTTTTAAAATTTTATTTTATCTTTTTAGTGTTCCAAGATTCCTTGTTTATGCACCACACCCAGTGCCCTCCTTAATCCCCACGTTTGTAAGTCTTAATGCCAAACCCACAGTCAACGCTCAGTGTTCCCTCTCATCCTTGAGAATTCACTGATTTTCAAAGATACTTTCCTCTTTGTAGAAACGCTTGAAGAATTTAATGTGAAGCATTTGAAAACAAACAGAAGCGCTCCCTT
Source organism: Mustela nigripes (assembly GCF_022355385.1). Lineage (NCBI taxonomy): Eukaryota > Metazoa > Chordata > Mammalia > Carnivora > Mustelidae > Mustela > Mustela nigripes. The sequence continues at coordinate 54,647,346 of NC_081573.1, forward strand.
CCTGTGGGGCAGGTTCACAGAGCAGCTGGGATGCCAACATATTTCTCTCGGTCCCGTAATAGATTTCCCGAGCGCCATTATCAAATAGTTTCTGTCGTTGTCAATGCGGACTTTGAAGAAGGAGCCTGATCCCGCGGTCTTTTAAGGAAGAATGAGGATCACGTGGCAACTGCATATTTATACCAGGCTCTCCTCTCTTCAAGCCACTGTTGTTTCGACATCCTGACATCAAAACTTCGGGGCCCAGGGAAACCTCAGATGTTGGAGAATATCAAACGTGGTCTTCTTCTCCCCTTTTCCCTGGTAGATCTGACGCACCTTTGAACCTTCAAAGGCCACCGTAATCAATGAAGTGGGGGAGACACGTGACACCGCAGGCATCATCGTAAAGAGGCATTTATTAATGGAAAGTGCGTCGTGTGGGACAGCAGTGGGGGCTGCATTAAAATGAGAGGGTCTGTAACCCAGCGGAAAACCACAGAACAAAGGGAGGAGGGAGACATGGCGCAGGCCCATGAAAGACACTTTGCTGACTGGGGACTGCACTGAAGAGAGCTACATACAAGGGAGGTGACTGCTTAAGTAGGTTCATGTGACCCTGGTGTCTTAATTAAAATGTCTTTAACAAAAGAGGAAGAGGAATAGTACTGGAAGCTTGGGGGGAGGCGTCTGTGTCAGAGAAGAAATTCACAGAGCGGAGGATAAAGGAAGATCATTTACGTTAAATATTGAGAACGACGCCCAAAGCAGAACAGTCTTGACTTGCCGTCCTGAAGGATATTTAAAAATGGGCAGCACCAAGGAGGCAATTGGCTTTGGCGGCGGCGTGGGAAATGGCTTTCTAATTTTAGAGCTCGCGGCCATAGCATCGAGACGTTAACAATCAAAAACAAGGCAAGTGGATAAAAACAGGAGGAGCCAGGAGCTCAGAAACAGACCCGAGGCGGAGCCGGAGCCCCGGGAACGGGCACCTCCTTGCGTAAGCAGCAGGACACCGCTGTAAAGGTGGTCCCTCTGGTAGGGATCCTGAGACAGGAAGGCGCCACCCCTCCCCGGCTCCCCCGCCCATTGTAGGGAAGCTGGATTTGGGGCCCCCCTTTCCCTGAATCACCGTAAGATTCAGCTTCAGAAGCTGGGTTTTACTTGGGGTGAAACAGTAAAGAAGCACCTGCTTTTATAGCTGAGGTCCTCCCGTGTCTTTCTCCGGCTCCAGCCCGCAGTCCCTCGGTGACATCTGTCAGCGTGCAGCCTCTCCAGGCCCCTGTGAGGTCAGGCCTCGTTGCAGGGCGGCTGTGCCTGTAGGGACAGCCAGGCCTGTCTTCTGCCAGTTAATGAGGGGATTCAGCTGCAGCGGAGAGAACGGGTCCCTTCCAACCTGATGATTAAATACATCAGGGCTTACGTGAGACGGAAGGTTCTTCTCTTCTCAGAGGTCACCTTAAGGCGTGGACAAGTCAAAAGTCCTTTGGAGGGGCACCTGGGTGGCTCAGTCGGTTAAGCCTCTGCCTTCAAGTCAGGTCATGATCTCAGGGTCCTGGGATCGAGCCCCGCATTGGGCTCTCTGCTCAACAGGGAGCCTGTTTCACCCTCTCTCTGCCTGCCTCTCTGCCGACTCGTGATCTCTCTCTCTCTCTGTCAAATAAATAAATAAAATCTTTAAAAAAAAAAAAAAAAGTCCCTTGGAAAAAGAAGGAAAGAGATTTTTATCAGCTTACCATTTTATAGCAGGTAGCATTTATTAAAGAAATAAATATTTATTAAACAGATCATCTTTATTAAGGTCTGGAGAATGAGGCCCGCCCTTGCCTACTAATGGGAGCTGGCCAAAGAAACCTGAGGTTACTAGGAACTGTCCAGAAGGCTCCACCTAACTCGAGCAGAAGAATGACATTGTGTGTGTGTGTGTGTGTGTGTGTGTGTGTGTGTGTGTGTGTGTGTGT
>NC_081573.1:54649295-54717640 GCF_022355385.1 Mustela nigripes
TATCCGGCAGGTAGGGAGGACTGGAAGTAAACAAGGGAGGACAAACATCCTGTCACAGGAGCAGCACAAATGAAGGCATTCAGTTCTGAGCGAGCACGGCATGTTTGGGCAAAAGCAACGTGGTTGGAACTATAGAAACTGGCTCCAGAGGGAGGTGTGGGAACCACGGGGGAATGCCCGGCCGTGGCCACGTGCAATCCGTCTTTCAGTGCTGATAATGGTTTCGGAATATGTCCCAGGTCCCTTAGAACACATACACACACAAATTAAATTAAGTTAAATTAAATTTTTTTAAAAAGTGTTCATTACCTTTGACCTAGTAACTCACTGCCCTAGTGCATTCCAAGAACTCCTGGTTAGAGACAAGCAAACAAGTGAACAAATCGAACTGCACGTACACTGGTATTTTATTTGCATTTTGTTTATGGTAAAGCATCGGAAATGCCTCCACTTGATGAGCATGAGGACAAGGGAACGGTTAAATGCATCCTGATGCGTCCCTGTGATGTGCCATGCAGCTGCTAAAATTGTGTTTACAGAGTCTGTGACATGGGGGGGAAAGAAGCTTGGCTTTTATCATTAGGTTCAAAAAGCAAGGTACAGAGTTGTTCAGACCCTTCCATTTCAGCTTAAGCAGAAAGTACATTTAAACCTGGAAGGAAAGATGCTGAAAGCCTATTCTGCTGGTACGAGACAGGGTTGTGAGTAAATGAATTCATTTTTTGTCCTGATTCCAAGTAGAATAGGTACATTATAGAAAATTTAGAAAGTATATTACACTACTCCTTGGTCTCAAATCTTTGTCTCAGAGTCTGCTTCTGGGGAGTCCGGACTAAGGGTGCTGAGGTCCTGGTGGTTATGATTCTAGCATCCAGTGGGCTCATGTGTAAGAGGAGATGATCAGACGCAAAGAGTCCACAGGCGCGAGCCGGGGAAATGGATGCTCAGGGCATGGTACTAGGGAAGGACGCATGGATTCGGGAAACCCCTCCAGAGGCGGTAACCGCTCAGGGGGGCAATATGGCGGCAGTGAAGTCAACTGTCCACGGGACAGATGGGTGGAGTTCTTCAGTTCTGAGACAGGGAGGCAGCCATCCCTGGGTGGGGCCGGCTTCTCAGTTTTTGGTTTAAGACACGCTGGGTCTGAGGCGCCTGCAGGATAGTTCTGTACCCTTTACGATGGACCTTCCTTGGGGGGAAGCACGTAGCCAACACCCAATAAACACCCACTGAATTGAAAAGAATTCTTTTTCCACATGTGGGTTTCCTAAGGGGGGCTTTCTTTAAAGGCCACTCACTAATTTATGAGCTCACGCAGACCAGAAAGCATGGGATCTGGGGTACGTGCTCACACATTTAGAATACATACTCAGGTTAATACAGCTGTTGAGACAGGAGTACATATGTGTATTAGAAAAACAAGTCCATCTGTAAAACGCAGCAAGACGCCTTCAGGTGTTCAGAATAGCTATTTAACATGAATATTTTATCAATGCCAGAGCAGACAGAGGGAAATTGTATCCATTATACCCCCATCACCATCACGCGCGGTTGAACGGACCTCTGACTGAGGAATCTAAATACGTTTAAAACATTTTTCACCTCCGATGAAACTAGCAAGTCCTGCTTTGTGTTGTTATTGCTCCTGCGAGATTCATGAAATATTTTGGAGGCGGTTGCGTTTTGGAAGTGTGGTTTGGCAAATTTTCATCCAAAGCATATGCTTTTCTTTTCTTTTTTAACTAGCCGTCCAAATGTGAGGAAGTTGACATTTTAGAGCAAGTGGTAGAATGCGTGTGTGCGTGGGGGGGGGGGAGCGGGTTGTGCCGTTTTACTCGTGTCTGATTTTTAAGTTCAACTTTTCAAATATAGCGATGGCTTAGGGTAGCAGAAAAGAAAACCCATTTAAGAAAATGTGTTCTCCAGGGACGGCTCCTCAGCTCTGATAAGGCAGAGTCAACGTGAGGGTCAGATCCCGGACTTCTGCTGAGAACCGTTCAGGGGCTTCTCAGGGCCCTCGGGCTTCACAACAATCCTGCGGACCAGGTCTGCTCGCTCTCCCTTTCCTGCCTCTTCCGGGGCTCCTTTGAGCCCTACCTCCCGCTTCCCCAGCCCTTCTGGTCTCTGGCCTCCTCCTGCCTCTGTGTCTGCTCACGTGCGTCCTCCAGGCCTGGCGCCCTTCCTACTCCTTGTCCGTCCGCCTGCCTGACGTCCGCGTGGCCTTCCCGGCTCAGCCTCCTTGTCATTTCTTCCAGAAAGCAACGGTCTTCTGCTGAGCGCTCCAAGGGGTGGACCTTCCGAAAAATGTCTATAGATTCCGTCACTTCACCGAGCACGGAGCACTCTAGGAGGAAAAAGTCCGAACTGAGGGTGGTCGTAATAACTGTTGTCGAGGGCAGATTTCCACAGGGAAGAGGAAATTTAAAAAGGAGTCCAAGATCTCTTTCTTATTTACTTATTAGACACAACCGTGGAGCAAGTACCCTAAACCACACACTGTGCTACACCCATTACCTAGATTACCTTAATTCTTACAGTAACCCTAGATGTATTTAATAATTTTTGAATTTAGTACTATTTAAAAAAAAAAAAACGCCTTTTGGACACCTGCTATGTGCCTGGCCTTGTGCCGGGCACCAGGGGACACACTCACAAACCAGGGAGGCATGGTGCCTGCCCTCCTGGGGCCCGTAGCCTCCCGGAGCAGACAGACATCGATGCGCTGATGGCCCTGGGGGGATGTGTAGTCAGAAGCTGAGAGCCAGACTCTGGGTAGAAAGGGCAAGCTGCAGGCGATCCCCATAGCTAAGAGTCTGGTGACTTGGCTTGGTGTTTAAGCTGAGCGTGGAAGGATGGCGGGTTTGTGGTTGAGGGGGTTGCGGGGGTTGTCAATCAGGCACCAGAGGGGAGGGCTGGGAAGGAGCACTGCTAGGGGAAAAGCCCTCAGTTAAGTGTTTACAACCTGCGGATCCTGGCACGGCTTGTGTAGCCGAAGCAGAACCCGGACGGCATGAGGCCTCCTGAGGTCAGTAGTGTCTTCCGGAGCCCAACCCGCTCGCCCTCCTGGGTGTGGGCAGCCCTGGAGGCCCCATGCTCTGACAAGGGGAAGCACGTCTGCAGTTGGGAAGGGGCAGGGGAAGGGGGATGTTTTAAAAGATCTTCCTGGCTGCTAGACAGAGAATTCTGGAGTCACCATTCAAACGGCAAATTCCTCCGACGAATCCTTCTTTTCTTGACGCATCCTTTCCTCCGTTGACACTTTGGGCAAAGCCGTTTCTCTTCCACCCAAACACCCGTGACGACAGGAACGGCTGTCATACCCGTTACCTTTGGAAATGCGTTGCTTCCTTGGTGCTCATCACTCAGAGGTCCTGACACTGGTCCTTCCGCTGCAAGGTTTCCTGTAAGACCGGCCAACCCCACAGTCTCTGACAGGTGGCCTTCGTCCCTGGAGAAATTGTTTCTGAGAGCACGGGCAGCCCCTTCTCGGAAAGCAGGCGGGCATCTAGAAAACCGTGGCTTGTGCCCATGTCTCCTGTTTGCAGAGCAGCAGCCCGAGAAGCACGCGCGGCAGAACTTAGAAGAGCCGATGGGCTTTACTCTACCCTGTGGCGTCTCTTCTCATCATCTTCCCCTTCGACCCGCCTTTGCAAACGAGCTCTGTCACGCCCGTTGCCATAACACGAGGGGAGCGTGTGGGACTAATGGGCAGTTTCCACACCACCCCATGTCACTGTCACCGTGACTCTGTGCAGGGAGCCCACGGCGGGTGACAGCTGCGCTGACATCCGGCCTCCAGAATGTCAGGGAGATAGTCAACAAAGCAAGCTGTCCTCAGAGTCCCGGCTCTCAAGCCTCCCGCGTTCGCTGCCGAAAGTTTGATGTTTGTTGATTGTTTCTTCCTTAAGTAGGCAAACTTCAGCCCCAGGAGTTAATAAAGCAAATTTTAAGTCTCGCCCCAGGTACAGCAAAGCTGGCGGAACGGTGCCTCTGATTGAATGCAGAATGGGAACAGAGGGGCAGAGAACCCTCCTCCTGGCAGCTTGCAGCGCCATGAGATCAGCTGCAAAAATGGAATAAATTGGAGATTGATTTCTGCAGTTCCATTCATTTGCAGAAATTTGCAGACAATTAAGTTGTCCCCCTGCAGTATCAGTAGCTGATCCTTCTAGCCAGAGGCTGCCAGAGATGTGTGGTCTATCCTCGGCACACGCAGAGTCGTGATTCTGCAGTATACTCAGGTAAACAGGGCCAAGGAGCTCTGTGCGGACGCAGGCCTCCTGGTCAAGGTGGGCACCGGCTGGGCCTGTGGAGACAGCAGCATCGTGCGTAGAGCAGGGGTCCTGAGCCGCAGATGCCAGGGTTCCCCCGTGCTTCGATCAAGACCTAAGTGACTTTGGGGAAGTCGGTTGCATCTTTGAGCCTCATGCCAATAGGCGTAGTGGTTCTACCTAGGAGCTGTGGGATGGGTTAAATGGGACACTGGTACCGGTGCCCAGCGTGGTACCCGGCTCGTCCCTACTCTGTAAATGGCAGTCTTTGCTACACGGGCCTGGTGAGTCCAGGACAAGGTTGCCAAGTAAATCTTTGGCTTAGAAAGATGAGAAAGGAACAGGCCAGGTGACTACAGTTTGGAATGCAGACTTCAAACCCTCCAAAGGAATAATCTTCAGGATCCTTTAACCGGACGTGCCATTCAAATCCCCAAAACATCACCCGTTCGCATGAACTCCGTAAAGGCCCCTCTCGGCCCAGCAGTACACCTGACCTTCCCACCGTGATCTCCAACACTGTCCACGCCCAGGGCCCGGCGGACCACCAGGTCTCGGGTGGCGTGGCGCTCGCTTGTTCTGCGCTCCTGCAGTGCGTCGCCTTAACGAAATCTCTCCTCCCAGCACAGGACTTTGCCAGAACTCACAGCGGTAGGAGAGAGAACAAAGGCAGACGTTTGTGGCTTCGTCCCTGAGTTGGGGCTGTTTCTCCCTCTCGTTTATTACCCGATACAAGAACAAGGACTGGGGGACGCCAGGCCCGAGTCCTCTGGTCCCTTCCAGCCCGTGTGAGTATTGGCTCAGGGAGATCCTCTGACAGGTGGCAAGACAGGTCCATGCTACTTTCTGGCCTTAGGTTCGGGGTGAAGGGAATAGGGTTGTTCCTCTCAAATCTCACTGCTTTCTTGGGGTGGCGTCCACCCCAAGTGCGGTGGGAGGGACCCTGGGTGTCGGCTCCGTCCCTTTCTCCGTCACGGTCCTCCCACCATCGAGGCAAGGCCACACTGTGGAAGTGTATTGTGATTCCCTTTTCTGAAATGTAGGGAGAAGGCAGATGTGTACAGAGAGAACGCAGAGCTGGGGTAGCCTGTGGGCACCGGCTCTCCTTCAGAGTGATGCAAATGTTCTACGATAAGCTGGCGGTGATGATGGCTCAACTCTGGAAATGTCCTGATCGTCACATGAAAATGGGTGAATTGGATGGTACTTAAATTCTACCTCGAGAAGACTTTCAGCATGCCGTGGGAAGGAAGAAAGCACACCGACTCCGGCTCTGCCTTTCCCCAGATCAAATACTCAGACGTGCATTTTCCCAGGAACCTCTTGCCCTGTGGAGGTCGGGTTGGGAAAAGGTAGAAATGCGACAAATGAGCAACCTCTCGTTCCCCCCATAAGTCTGTTCCCCACACAGCGGCCTGCATATGTGTCTTTTGAATTGTAAGTGGGCTCCTGTCACATCTCCGCTTAAACCTCTACCCCCAAGACTCACACCTCATGCAAAATAGAAGCCAGAGGCCCCGCTGTGGGCTACAGGGCAGCCCGCCAGCTTCTCAGATCCCTTTCACAGTCCAAGAAGGTCTCCGCCCCGTGCTGCTCCCTGTGCTCCTCCCCGTGCTCTGGCCAAGCAGGCCGCCTCCCTCCGGCTGCCCGCCGCCTTCCTGATGAAAACCTCAGCAGCCGCCCCCCTGCACACCCTCAGGCCCCCCCGCTTGTTGGTGCTCCAGGCCACTGGTCCGCTCGCCTCGCTCCCCGCTCCAGAAGGGGAGCTGCCCAGGGCCCAGGTTTCTCTTGATCCCCGGACTTTCCCAGATGCTTAGAAAGACTCCCAGCAGAGAGGAAGGCTCCACGGGAAGCATTTGAAGAAATGAGTGAATGAATGAATGGATGGATGGATATGAATCCCGTCTTCCTCCCCTTTTCACATTTTTCGCTTCGTTCCTCCTTCCCCGGCCCCCAGCCCCTGCCCTGGCCACGGTGACTGGGGTCCCCCCCTCCATTTCCAGCATGCCATCTCCACTGTGTGACGTGACACCCTCGGGGAGTGTGAAACTTCCTTCTGACACACCGCCAGTCTCCCCTGAGATTGAGAAGCAGAGAAGAAAGCAAATGGGGCTGTAAACCCAGACACCCTACAACAGAAAGACAAAGGCTCCAGCGAGTCCCCAGGAGATGCCAGACGTTCTGGAAGGGGGAGAGTTCCCCTGTGGTAAAGTCCTGCATGAGCGAGTCTCCCCCAGGACACGGTTCTGCCCCTTTGCCTTGAGCGAGATTGGACGAGGCTGCTGCAGACCTCCACCTCCTGGGCCAGGCTCTCGGATGCAGAAGATCATCGTCCAGCAACTTCGGGGCCACGGGGAGGGTCCCACGGGAGGCTCACGCCCGCGTGAGTGTCCCCGTGGCTGAGAAAACTGCCTCTGTTTGAAGCAGGAAGGTGTGGTGTGTGTGTCCCATGTGTCCTTGGGTTTAGGCTTGTCATGTGAGGCTGTTGTATGTGTAACTATCCATGAGTGTGTGTGTGTGTGTGTGTGTGTGTGTGTGTACGTGCAGGTGTGCATACGCGTTTGCTGCTGGTGAGAACTTTGATGGTAGCGTGCGGGTGTCTGGAGAACCTGGGAATCTAGAGGAGGCTGTGTCACGTGTGTCTGTGTTAAGATCAGGCCTTAAACCACCAACGGCTGAATGACTCACGCACAGAAGGGACTGAGCGGCTTGTCCTCATGTCCTCGAATCCCTGTCCCGGTATTGATAAAGCCCACTGTTCACTTCTCTGCCCTCCTTTACAGATGAGAAATCCCCCTTAACCTCTCTCTGTCCTCGGGGAAGGCAGTTAACGTCCTCCCCACCTGGGCTGACAGCTGCGGAGCCACTCCTGTCCCCCCCCCCCCCCCCCCCCCCCCCCCCCCCCCGCCCCCCGTGGGCACGCGCCCCCATCCCTTGTCCCCTGCGCTCACCCCCCGCGGTGGCTTCCTCCCGCGAGCCCTTTCCTCGGCGCGCCCAGCACACCGCCTGGCCTCCCCTTTCACGGGACAGACTTCTTCCCGCGTCTCCCCTTTCCTTCGGCACCAGAGCCCCCGCTTCTCATGGATCCCTCTGACTCGCGACCCTAACACGCCGCGACGCTGCTCTTTCTAACATCAATACCCACTCCTTGTCCAGCCCAACGGGCTCCTTACGGTATCTGGCTTTTTGGAGGACGTCTGCGTTCTGTGATGCGGCCACGCGCCCCGTCCTGCTTGACATTGTCATCTCTTCATCCTTCTGGTTCCCTCCTTTGTGCCGCCACCTAACCTTTCCGGGGCTTTTACTGGCCTTTTAGAAACCCGTCCAATGGTTGAGCCCCTCCCTTTTCTCTCTCGACGTAACCCGGGCGGTATCAGCGTCTCCCTCCCACCCGGCTCCCCTCGTCCGTGGGTGACGGTGACATCTCTCTCCCTCATTCATCGCTCCCTCCCAAAGACAACGCTTTACGTGCCCTCCAGAAGTCTCTGCTGGATGCCCAACAGCCCCACAGTCGCCCGCACACAGCACCTGTGCCCAGAACCGCTGTTTTGTTTTGTTTTGTTTTGTTTTTTTCCTCTTTGCCCGCTGTCTGGGTAACGGCTACATCAGAAATCAGGAAATCCTTACACGGCCGCTCCTTTACCCTGATGTTCCACTCTTTCCCACATCCTGTCTCTTCTCCTTCTAGAAGCTTCTTCCGCTTCTCGAAGCAGCTCCTCGGTCGGTCACATTCGTTTTATCCCCTCGGCTTTCTTGAGGTTCCCCCCAGCCTGGTGCGCTCAGAGGCTTCCCACCCTGGACTGACAGATACAAGCGCTCACCGTCGGGCATTAACACGATCGCACAGTACGCCCATCTAGATCTGCACAAGGTGTATGATTGTCAGTCACATCCGATGCTCTGGCTCCTACGCTGTCCCCGTCACACGGAAACACGCGGCTTCAGAGCCCGCAAGCAAGCCGTTTAGCACAGACCTGATCAAAGTTAGATGCGGAGGCAAGGATCGAGGTAGGCATCTGTCTACAAACACGTAGTTGTAGATTTACACATAAGTCACAGACAAAAACAAAAACAGAGCCGCTGACATGAAAACACAGCCAAGGACAAATAGTTACTGAGGTCCTTGTCATCGTAAAGCAAATGGCTGGGAGACACACACGGCCCGGTCCCGGGACTCCTGACTGTGCCCACCGTGGAGAGCTCTCTGATGCACACGGAAGTGTCTCTCAAATCAGCCGTTCCCACCTCTACCCCGCTCCCTTGCACATGTGCTGCTGCCATTCTGAGGCTCAGGGCTGCCTGCGTCTTTTCTTAGGCACTTAAGACCCAAGGGCTGACACAGCGGTTACTAAGCTTCTGGGATGCCATGAGAGCTGGGGACAGGGACTGGCCACCGCAGGCTTGGCTCCCTGGTGAGCGGGGAGGCCACCAGCTCTAGGGACGGGGACTCAGGAGCCTGACCCCCTCGGTCCCCATGAGGACAAAACTCTCACCCATCCACAGACCTGCAAACACCCATCAGCCCTCTACTATAAACAGTGGGAAGTTTGTGCTTGATGACACGGTGTGCTTTTTTGTGACTTTCGAGACATCTACACATATCGTCATCATGAACCGAAGCCTGCCTTTGCCGGGTCACGGGGCCAAATCACCCATTCTTCCTACCTGCATCGAACTTTAAGTCTTTTCCTAGTGCTTGCTGAGGCATTCTCTCATCTAAACCTCAAGATTTCTTTCATTGTAAATGAGATTCATATGTTGTACGTATTTTACATATTTTCTATTCCTTTGTCATTCCCTCTGCAAACTGACAGAATCTTCACAGATGTTGTGCACATCACCGTTCCCCGGATATAATCCACTGTGCTTTTCATTGTCTTACCATTGTTTGTTCCATTCTGTCCTTCTCTTTGCTGCATTTTGCCTGGGGGCAGGGGAGGGGCTGCCTTATTTTGTTGGTGGTGGTTGGTTGGACGCGTGGGTTTGTTGTTACAGTTCCAACCCTTGCTATTTTCCCTCCATTACACACACACCCCTCCAGTTTTCTGTCTTTACCTGAATAGTAATTATTCGGTCTTCCCAGAAACCAAATAGTCTTTATTTGCACTCATGCATCGAGATTTTAAATGTTATTCTTCTACGCTCCCTATAGTTTATGTAAGATAGGAGGTGCCCAATATGCCGTCCTGTGCTTCCCTACGTATTTTATCCTACGTATTCTCCCTGCTAGCTTCTGCATCGAGCAAGTCGCATCGTCTCTCTGAACTTAGTACTCCTCGTTAGTCGAGGAGGGATAAGGTTTACTTGAGAACTTAATTGCACATATGAGAGTGGACACGTGTAATGTGCCCAGCGGATTGTCCAGGGCACACGTGAGAAATTGTTATAATGAGAGTAGTCTGTGCTGGCGATTGTGGACGCAGCCGAAGGTGGTACTCGTGGTTAGAACCTGCTCCTCTAGACGGCATTACTGCTAACTATCTAAGAGTGTCTCCTGCTGATGGGCCCCAATTCAACTTCGCCTCGCATTGAACATTTGGGTTGTTTACCATTCTTACCCTTTATAAATAATGTCTTGCTGAATACATTTCTGCATGCTATTTTATTCTTCTCTCGAATTTAGCATTTGAATGTATTCCTAGGGCTGATATTACCAGGTGAAGGGCTATGTACATTTGTAAGATTTCCAATAAATATTGCCTGATTGCTTTCCACAAGAGGACCATCAAATTACACTTCCACCAAAATCTAGAGAAAAATTATAGAAGCCTTCTTAGCCTTAGTTGGTCTGGCTTCCTGTTTAACTTTTCTTATATAGATTTTCCTTTAAAACACACACATACACGCACGCACACGCATACATATACACGCATACATTTGCGGGGCGTGGATCAGTGATGGTATTTAAATACCATTTGCCACATGATTTTGGGAGGGACGTGTTGTCCAAAGTTTGAGATGCTTACATTTGATGGTATATAACATAATTTCGGTGAGCAGGTAGCATGGACCGAGACTGGTTTATGTACTGAACATGATATTCCCTTTTCAGTTCTCTGATCAGATCAGGGGGAAATCCTCAGCTTGGTGCTAACAACCTTTTCATGCCCCACTACGCCTTTCTTTTCTCCTTGTTAAAAAGAAGATCTTTGGGGCACCGGGGTGCTGTGGTTGGCTGAGCATCAGATGCTGGGTTTCAACTCAGGTCCTGATCTCAGGGTGGTGAGATCGAGCCCCACATCGGGCTCTGCTCTCAGCAAGGATTCTGCTCGAGACTCTCTGCCCCTCCCTGACCTCTCTCAAATCAATACATAAATCTTTTTTTAAAATTTAAAAAGACAAAGAGGAGCTTATTTTTGCCCTCGAGTTTCCACTTCGAATTGAATACCTTCATTCGGTCTCTAATATGTTTATTTTCATGGTTTCCTGCTTTTTATGGAAAGCAATACTGGCACTTCATCACTTCACTTAAATTATGATACAAAGTTTCCTCTTTGGCACATATTTGTGTCATTGAATAGGTAAATTACAGATAAGGCAGAAATTGGACAGTGTTGTTCTAGTCGTCAAAGTTTTGAGCATATTGGTAGTGCATCCCAACAGTTACAATGAAGAGTCCTCGAGAAAACATCCACCAGGAGTCCCCATAATGCCTGACCTCGTCTGGACTTCTGTGACTACCCCTTCATCTCTGTTCATTTGTGAGTGTAAGGACCTTGCAGTTGGCCATGAGGAGAGTCACTTTTATATCCAGCGGGTTTTGTGGGTTAGTGACCAGGTGAGTAGTCTCCTCGCTGGGCAGATTAAGAGCTGGAATCTACAAACACTGAAGGGCATATAAATCAACACAGACATGAGGAATAGAATGATTCAGAAGATGGGATTAAAGAGCTTAATGATAGTTATTGTGAATCACAATGTCAGCTTTACTATGATTCTAACGATGTACTTGCTAACGCTAATGAGGTTTGATAGAATAAAATTAACAATGTCCAAACAGCTGTATGCTTTCACAACAAAGGAACTATAGCTCAGAGCAGACTCATACATTCTCTCCATGGGGGATTTTAGTCAACTGGTTTTGTTGTTTTCTCTTTTAGGATATATTTAAATTTGCAAGAACTTCTCCTGTCCCAAGACAAAAGAGGTCCATTGTGGTATCTCCCATTTTAATTCCAGAGAATCAGAGACAACCTTTCCCACGAGATGTTGGCAAGGTAAGTCAGACAAAAGACAAATGACAAAACAAAGGCATGTTTTTATGAAGAGGAGCGCATACTCGAGGCAGACTGACTGTGATTGTCTTGGTGGCCCCCTGAAATCGGTCTTTATTACTCTATGGTAACTAGCCAGATGGTTTTGCCAATAAGAGAGTGACAAAAGGCCATCAAATAACAACAACAAAAAAGCATTTACAAAAAAACCCAATAATAACGTCTTTGAATATCATGCTTTGGAGAGCTACGTGGCAGATAACAGTGCTAAAGTTGTGTCTGGGAGATGTCATTGGTTAAATAGCCTCATGGCTTTTAAGATCATGTCCAGGTCACCAGCCCAATACTCTCTACACTACTAGTACAGCAGTGTGATCATCCATGGCCTTTTTAATTTAGATCCTAGTTTTCTTTTCCTTCTTTTATTTTTAAAGATTTATTTATTTATTCAAGAAAGAGGGAGAGAGAGAGTCAGGGGGAAGTGCAAAGGGAGAAAGAGTGTTAAGCAGGCTGCACGTGGGACTCAGAGCCCAATGTGGGGCTCCATCTCACGACCCCAAGATCATGATCTGAGGCAAAATCAAGAGTTAGACGCCCAAGTGACTGCGACCCCCAGGAGTCCCTAGATCTTGGTTTTCAAAGGTGTAAGTCCAGGAGCACCACTAGGTCAACCCTCTAAAAACTAAACCAGACCAAAAGAACTAAATCAACTTAACCAGATCCAGAAAACAATGTTGCGTGAGCCAGGGCAATAACTTTTCCAGGAAGAAATGTTTGCTGCTAAATGGGCAGAAATACTGATGACCCGGTCGGTACATCCTCTCCCCCTAGAAAAAGCCAACATGGAGAATCAAATTCAAACCAGTTGATATTTTTTGGTCATCACAGATTTTGAACAGTGGTGGGTTAGTTCAATGAATGACCTTAATGGCTGGTGCTATTGGATTATTTATTCATTTATTACATAAGTAAGGAGCATCTGTCTTATGGCAGACTCCAAGATTGGGACTGGATGACTATTGGTATGAACAGCACAGAAACCCCGACTATGATAGAGCTTGGACTGTAGTGGAAAGACAGATATTTTGATGAGCACGTAAATAAGCAAGAAAATTCCAAAGGATAAGAAATTCCGTGAAGAGCAGAAACAGCTCTTCAGAAAGAGACTAAATGGCTAGACCAGGGAATAGAGGGACAGAAGAGTTCACAAACATGGCCAAGAAGGCTGTCAGAGACCCTGTTGTTTGATTGACTGGAAAAATGAGAAAGAGACAGCCATGGGAAGATCTGGGGAAGCCGCATTCTTAGCAGAGGGCCCTGCACATGCAAAGGTTTGCAGGTGGGAAAAAAAATGAGGTGTATCTGGGGAGCAAAATGTCTGGATGGCTGCAATAAGGCAGGCAAGGAAGAGAGTGGTAAGAGTTGAAGTCAGAGAAGCTGGCCTGTCATAGGGCCTCCAGAGACCATGATGAGTGGGGATTTCATTGTGTACATATAAGAAACCACTGGAAGGTCACCCTATGTGTGTGTTGAAAGACCCTCTGGCTGTCTCATTGGGGATGATTTGTGGGAACAGAGGAATCAGGATGAGTGGACACAGAAAGATCTGCCAAGAGGGCTGTCTTAGAGTGATCTGGACCAGAAGTGAGGGTAACTTGGACTATTAGAAATCTATTTCTGTTGGAAATTAGAGGCATCAATAATCCAATGTCTTTAGACATTTCTGTAAGCCTGGCGTTCTCAACCCCCATCGTACAACGGAGTTGCCTGGGGCACTTAAAATACAGACACCAGGCTCCACCTTGCAAGATCAATTGAGTTGGTCAAGGAGTGAGGTCTAAGCATCAGATTTTTTTTTTTCAAATCCCAGGTGATTTTGATGGGCAGCCAGGGTTGAAAACCACTGGCCTAAACCAGTCCTACTTTAAGGGGAGCTATGGACCAACAGCATGAGCACCACCAAGTAGTGAATAACTGTACTGCTGTGTGAAAACTATGTCTGTGCTTTCTATGCTTTGAAGGAACTCCTTTCGTCTTTTTCCCTGCTTGGTTTTATTCATTCATCTTATCCTTTTCTTTATATCCTATGCCTTACCTTCATCAACTCCACTAATAGCTAACCAAGTGATGCTCTGCTGAACTATGAGAGAGTATCCGGGTGTCTTCAGAGAGTTCGGGGAGGTGGAGAGAAAGGAAACAAATCCCACCCACCCACCCAAACTCTCTGAGTCAGGCAGCTCTAATTTTGAAATATCACATATCAGACTTCAGGATGCCATTTAAAGAAGGGACTCTGGGGTTATGAAAGCATAAAGACACTTGTGTCACTTTGGTTTCCCCCTGAAGATGACCCTGATACAAGAACTCAAATGCAAGTAGTTTATTTAGGAGAGGAAAAGAATACAGGTAAGGAATGAGGAGGCGAGAGAGGAAAGAAAGGAACCAGTTGAGAGGCCTGTTTATCAGGGCAACTGTGGCTGTCCGGCTGTCTGTTGATGACTGCATGGCAATCCCAAGGGGAAATGCTAGGAAACGGTGGTAAGCACATGCCACAGGGGAGGGAGCTGGGGTATTTATACACCAACCCATCCATCTTTGGTTGAAGGTCTTTCCCAAAGGTGTAAGCTCACCAGCACAACCAGCCTTCCCTGTGCCCTGGGCATGAGCACAAGGGCCTTCTGAGGCCATGAGGAGACAGCTGGAAGTCTGCTGGTGTGCCCCAAAAAGATGAGATCCGAGGGAAGGGACAGGGCACTGATGGATTCCGTTCCTTTACTGAACCTAATATAAACACTTCTGCTTTACAGGCCAGGTTTTCTTTGTCTTGTCTTCTGCTCCCATCTCATTTCCAGAACTAACTTTCTTGTCTTGTGCCTTTGAAGCTGACTGTACTTGCTTCTCTCCATTAATAAGTGCTCGCAGCATCCTAGGTGGGAAAATCTCCGAAATTCACATCAGTTTACATCAATAAGTGCATATTCAGCATCAGCTATGTATAAGGCACTGCATGAGGGGCTGGAGGGTTAATGACAAAAGGCATCAATCCCATGGGATTGCAGAAGAATGGAAAAAATCATCACAAATGCATTATTTGTCCAATACTTTAAAGTATAAGCACCTTTCATCTATTATGTTGAGTTCTCATCATAACAACCCCATGAGGATCATCTTCCAAAGTGCCTCCTGAGAGTAATGAGTCTCAG
This sequence comes from Mustela nigripes, assembly GCF_022355385.1. Taxonomy (NCBI): domain Eukaryota; kingdom Metazoa; phylum Chordata; class Mammalia; order Carnivora; family Mustelidae; genus Mustela; species Mustela nigripes. The sequence goes on from NC_081573.1 coordinate 54,663,984, forward strand.
AGGGATAGTCATCTGCCCGGAGTCCCACAGTCACTTAGTAGCAGAGATGAGCTCCATGCCCACTCTTTGCGATTTCATAGGCTCTGCTCTTAACTTGCCTGCCCAGCACTACTAAGTACAATTTGAGAATTCTCTTTCACGGAATGAAATGCCTCTGCTAACAATGACTTTCTTTAAAACAGCATTAAATTAAATTTAATTGTTTGAAGTGCGCGCGTGCACGCACACACACACACTAGAGGGATAGAGGGTTGGGTAAATGGATAGACAGATGATAGAACAAGTACAGTAACATGTTCATGGTAGAGTCTAGGCAGTGGCTGTAAGGTTGATCGTTGAAAGCCTTTTTCAACTTCTCCTCTGTTTGTAAATTTTGTGATACAATGTTAGGAAAAAATTAATCTTAACTGAGTCCAAAATGATCCCCAAACACACAGGAATTGGCATGCCGCCACAAAATTATTTTTTTGTTTGTTTGTTTGTCTTGAGCTTCAGGAGGATGGATGGAACCTTAAGTGTCTATGTCTTGCTTGCTTTCTTTCTTCTTTTTTCTTTTTGTCATATTTTGTCACCACCTGAGTTCCTTGAAAGAAACGAGACTCATACTACAGAGTGAAGGCATCAAAAGCAGGATGTGGGAGTGAATCCACTCTCAGGGGGTCGGGGTTTGGGAAGAGTTCTTAGCTGAGGCTGTGCCATGTAGAACTGTATATTGACAGAAGGGCCACACGGGGAGCTCTAAGGGTCAGACAGAGTTTTGGCTGATGCATAATTTATTTATCTTCCAAATAATTAATTCGTTGGTAAGTGGCTAAATTACTAGAATTCGGAGACTGCTTTTCCATCATCTCTCTCAGTGCTTCTGAAAAACAGGCTAAAGACCCAATTGTGAACACACTGCCTCAAACCTGTGATGTCCTTCCTGCTTCTGAATTCCAGATGGCAGCGAGGATCTGTGGGCAGATGCCCTAAAGAGAGATGTGTAGTTCCCAACATGTGCTTTTCCCCTCCCCCTTCAAAGTGTGACTATTTCAAAATTTGGACCATAAATAATTTCTTAGTTTTACCAACTTTCACTGATAAATATTTGATTGCGTCTTTAGAGATTTTTGAGTTCTTGGGTCTGATTGATTGAGAGCAGGGGACTTTAAATCTGTGAGGCAGCCAGGAGGTCTTTGGGAGACGTATTTTATTCTGTTTTATATTAAGTTTGAAAGACAAGTCATTTATGAAATGCTTATTAGAGATTCTACTTTCATCACAAACCCTTTTCATCAAAACCAATGAAAGTACATTTTACTGAAAATCCTTTTTTTATATCCCCTATAAATTGGTAGAATGGGCCTTTAGAAGGACATCTTTAACCCAGAATGGAAGAAATATGTAATTGGACCATGTGCTTTCCATAAGGGGAATCAACATAGATCATTAGACCAAATCATGAAAACCACTCAACCAGGACTCTGCTTTGGCTGTGTCACGAATGCAAGTCATACATGAGGATAATTTATGGCAGTTCCTAATATTCCTCAGAATTCCGAGCAAATGATTTATTAGGGTTCTCCCCACATCCAGGTGATCTATACCTCCCTGCTTATGCCCACCTATGCGAACAGGTGCCAAGGAATCTGGTGTCTCAAAATTGAATCTGCTTTATTCCGTTTAAGAGTCATTCACATCACTTTGAGAACCCATGGGTGCCAAGCTCTGTCCTTAGAAGCCGGGCTAGAATTCTGGAACTGGACCCCCAGTACTGCCGCATCTTACCCTCCCACTGAAACGTTGACTCAGCCCCATCGTACTGCCTGACTCATTCTGGGTAGCCCCCATCAGCCCTCCACCCCTTTTAAAATCCACTGTTTCACTTTTTTTATTCAAGTCTGACTACATGCCGCTTTCCAGAAATTTACAGCTGTTTCATTTCTCCTTTTAAAAACAACTAGCCAAGTTGCTCAATAACTACAACTTAGTCCTGGCTGGTCTGTAGAGTAGAAATCTGAATGTGAGAGACCAACATGTCCAGAGCTCAATAGTCAAAAATTCTTGTTGAACTGACTAGCCCAGGTTATTTCTACATTCAGCAAGCCCACGGGTATATACACCTGTCCTATTTCTATGACTTTGAACCCTTTCCTCTTCCTGGGACACACCCCCTTCATCCTTTCTCCACGGGGCATGTGTGTATTTACATACATGTCCTCACTGCCTAGTGGACCATGTACACCCTCCCAGAAATTTCTGTGCACACTGCCCAGCATCATAGCCACTAACCACACGTGGCCTTGGAGCACCTGACGTGTAGCCAGGGCAACCAGGGAGCTGCATTTTTAGATTTTATCTAATTTTAGCTGATGTTAGTTTAAACCTTAAAACTGTTTGATTCGGTTATTGGAACAACTTCCCATGTGAAATCTACCTTTTTAACTTAAATTTTCATCTTAGTACAGGTCAGATGCTTTTCATGGAAATATAATATCTAAATTGATACGTAAATGTGTTGTAAACACAGGATTTCAAAAATGTAGTACAAACTCACAAAGAGCAGAAAATACCTCACTGTTTATCCCTATACTCGAGCCCTGTTGAGGTAAAAACATTTTGGATACATTGGTGTGATTCAAATTAATCTCTCTTTTTTTGTTGTTTTTTTTTTTTTTTTTGGCTTCATTTGTTATGTGGCTACCAAAAAATTTTTAAGTATTTATTTAGCTCAAACTGTATTTCTCTTGGGCAGTGTGAGCCAGAGCCCATTTTTGATAGAGTCTCCCCCTGGGAATTTTTGTTTGATCTCCTTTATACATTGTTTGGACCTCTTTGTGCTCATGTAACACAATTGGAACAGCAAGACAGTTTCTTTTGTATTTTTCTTATCTTTGTATTAACTGTAACTCCTCAAGTGTAGTGATACAGCACGCAGCCTAACACCCAGGAGGGACCCAAATATTCTTCGACTTGAATCCTGGTTAGGCCCATGGCTGGTTGGATAAGGCATTCACTGGTTACAGATTGAAGTGATCGCAGCCCCATTTGTTGTTAGAATGGAATTAATAGACCATTATATGATCGGCCCGGATATTTCTAGCAAATTTTAATTTTCCACAATGGCTGTGAGGCTAGCAGGTCAACCATTATGTCAGGTCACATAAGTATCCCTAGCAGATTGTGGGAGATGATGTTGATGGGTTATGTGTGGGGTGTGTGGGGGTAGGGGAGAGAGAGGGAGAGCGAGGCTGTATTCCCATATTTGTTCATACATACAATATTTAAAAGCCACTGAAATTTAAAAAAAAAAAACCTCAAAACTTTACTCACAACCGAACAGACTTAATTTCAAGTTATTCTGACAAAGTCTAATAAAAGCATATATTCACCATTAGCAAATGTTGCCCTCTTTCTGTAAAATTTAATTAATGATAAAACATAATTGAGTTGTTTTGGTTGTTTGCCAAATACATACATATGCAAAAATGCCCTCCATGATATACCTCCGGCAAATAAAGGCATCGGAGCCTATGGAGGAAGCAATATTTTTAGCCCTGAGTTTATCACCCTTTCAGTTCTCAATTTGAAAGATTCCCAGGGCTTTATCATTATGTACATTTGGCCTCGGACTGAATTTATATTTAATTATTCGTGAACATTAAAGGATCTGGCATTTCAGCTTGAATTAGCACCCTGGAGACAGGAGAGTTGAAGAGTCTCTGAATTCAGCTAGCATCTCCAACATCTATTAAGTGTCGGGATCTAAGCCAGTCATGGCACCCCCCCCACCCCAACTGAATTCCTGGTTAGTTCTTAGGACAACCCCACAAAGTATTGTACCCACTTCTCAGATGGGGAAACTGAAATCAGAGACCTGAAGCAACGTGCCTGAGTTTACTCAGTTACAAGAGTGGCGATGCAAAGACCCAAACCTAGGAGTCTTGAGGGCCAGTCACCAAGCTCGGTACTGTGCCATGTGTGAATGTGGAGTCCCTGTGGGCCTTTGCTGTTTGCACAGCATGCCCATGTGATTTGTCACTGGACTCCCACACACACCCTCAGGAAGTCAGTACTAGATGCCCATTGTGCCACTGAGGAACCGAGGCTAGGAATCATGCAGGACAGGTGTAAACAGAGTTGTCGTGTAAGCTGAGCTCCTTCTGCATTACCACGTGCCATGACTCAGGGGTCTGGATGGATTTCAAAACAGCACATGGCGTGGGGTAAGGAATAGGTTTTATTGGAGAAAGAGAACATGTAGAAGCCAGGGGTCAGCCAAAAATGAAAATCCCATCATCTTAAGGAGAGATATGCCAGGGCCTGGGCAGAGAGCTGAACACCATCTAGGTTTGCCAGAGAGGCCCTCAGCTGCCACAGTTCCCCCGTCTTAGGCCAGCTTGACTACGATCTTTCAGTAGACAGATAATCAAATTTTGGGGGTGTCCAGCAGCCTGAGCACAGGTACCCAGATTTATAGACATTGTCTACGATTCCACAGGCTCTTGCAGGGGGAGGGAAGACCCAATTAGTAATGTTTGCCCTTCCTTCGGTGAAAGTATTCTTACAGTGACCAATTTCAAGCTACTGACTTGCAAACCTCTTGAATATTTAACACCTGACTTTCACAAAGAAGCCCGAGCTAGCATCGGCTTGCCACCGACCTACAGAATGGGAGGCCGGGTGGGTCAGAGAATGCCCTGGCCTCATGGGGAGCCATGCTGGAGTAGAACTTCCAGCTTGTGGAAGTGGTTTACCCATCTACCTGGGGTTTCTCATCCAAGGTGAGCACCAGGGGTCATTTGGGATCATTCTACTCCTTGCATCACATTAGGTGCCTTGTCTCAGGCCACACAGCCAGGGCAAAGGAGAAGCAGACCTTGAACCTGGGCTCTTTTAGTTCGGCCACACCTCTGCTCCTCTGCACAAAAATCCCAAGTCCATCTCTGGGGGCTGACAAGTTCCATCACAGTTGTCTCAATTCTACGTGGCAAATGAAGAAGGGAGAGAGAAAATCCTCTGCGAAGTGTGGAGCCATGAGGTTAACCTCACAAACAGCTACTTGACATGCATGTTTGGACACTGAGTCAAGGCTGGGGGTCATGTCTTAGTTGAACAAAAAGACCACATGCTGACAAGCAGAAAACTGCTTTCTTCACCAGGCAGGGAGAGCCGTGGACTGCTTTCAGAGGCCACATTTGTTGGTTTGTTGTTGGGATGTCTACTGACAACCCTGTTCAAAGGAGCCACGAGAAGAAAAGTGGAAGCTGAAAGGGCTATCTTTGGTGTAATTAAGAGATATCACCACCCGTTTTTCTCAGCGAGGAGGCCACAGCTGACTCAGCTGATAAGGGCTGTGAAGGCGAGGGCCCAAGGTGCCGTGGGGAATGGACTGGCCCTTCTGTGGTCAGACCTCTCATCCCAGCTCTGAAGAGGATGGAGGCAGAGCCGGATGGAGTCAGAATCAGGCCCATCCACAGTTTTCTGAAGACACGGAGGGAGGAAGCAAGAACTCACCTTTATTTCCTTTTCTAGCTTAGAACTAACCCTGGCTTCTGAGTGAGGTTATAGGGGAGACACTTCATTGTGGGGCTGGGCCTGCCTCTATGTGCAGAAATGGGGAAAATCTTGGACACAAACACCCTTTGTTGCAAGTTTAAATGGTCCGCCCGTGGGTGGCTCACACCAGGTGTTTGGATCTGGAGATGAGGAAGGGCCCCAGCTTAGGCCTTTTGGGTAGGCAAATACTCTTCCTAGGTGGAAAAACTGAGCCTGAATTAATGAATTAACTCAGAAATATTTATTGAGCGACTACTATAGGCCAGACACTGCATTGGCTATTGCCCGTGCGTTCTCCCTCAAATGACACGGAACTACGGAAGACACAGACCTGTAAACAGGCAGATGAGACCATGATCGGGAGCCGTGGAAGTGTGGAGAACTGGAGAAGACAGAGAACATAATTCCCAAGAGAAGTCCCAAGTGGCTGCATACCAGTAGGCAAGGTAAAGTTGGGATGGAGAGAATTCTCTAGGCATTGGGAAGAGCGTGATCCAACGTCTAGCGCCAAGAGAGAGCATCGTGCATCTGGACAGTCTAGAATAACTGAATGGGGCTGACAGGACCAGATCTGTAATTTGTGGAAGACCAGTCTGGTGGCAGGATGCGGGGTCACACCTGTAGGCTGGGAGAACCAGAAGCAGAGAGGCCTGGATGGAGGCAGTGACTGCAGCAGGTGGGCAGTGCAGGGAACCTGGGTCCGGAAGCGGCGGGTGACAGGAGAGAAGACATTGAGTCAAGAGCTGGGCAGCCTTGGTGATGAGTGTTGGATGGAGAGGAAGGGGGGTGGAGGAAGACCCCCCTTAGCTGGGAACATTGTGCCTTGGTGGGATGCTGACCATGTCACCTGGATGGAGGCTTGAGCTGTGGGGCAGTAGACCTTCCATGACACCAGCGGGCCTGCTGTATCCTCCTCGCTCAAGTTCACTCTTCACTGAGGCTGCTGAGCAGCCCTTCATGGGGCAAGAAGGGAGTGCTCCCAGGGGAGACAGGAGTGCTCCCAGGGCAGACAGATCTTTCTGTGTGTTGTGCAGAGTTGCACAGATAGGCTGGACCCCTCCGCTGGTCTTCTGGTGACTGGATTCCCTTTGCACCAGCAAGTTGTGTGGGACACCAGACTTTCAGATGCCCCTTCGCTGTGAGCACAGATATGAGCACAGATCCTGCCAGATCCGTGCCTCCTGATTTTAGTTCAGGCATTCCTGGCTGTGGCTTTGAAATCGTTTTTTTTTGTTTTTTTTTGTTTTTTTTTTTTTTCCCTCCAGCTCAGAAATGCATAACAGCTGTGTTCACTGTTGGCCTTCTAGCCTTGAATTCACTCTAAATACATTTCTTCTTAGTAATTTCTCCTTTGAATGCTGATGTTTGGCTAGGCATTAGTATACACAATTCACAGGCTCTGTGTTGCTCAATTTTTAGTTCATTTATTTGACAACTTGAAATTCCTCGCAAGTGGTGCTTTTATTTTGTTATTTGCATCTGGAAATCATTCCCAATGTACCACGGAATAAATCTGGCTTTTCTTTCTGTCTTTATAATTTTTTTCTTATTTTAAAAATAATAAATGTTCATTATAAAAACTTTAAAGAAAAATATATACTTAACAATAAACACTATAAAAAAAATCTCCCCAACATCCGTCCCTCCAAACCTGAGGTAACTCCTGTTGGCCTCAGAGCAGTACTTCTCAGTCTCTAAAGTGCATACGAATTAGTGAGAGCACAGGTTCCCTGCCCTCATCCCGTCAAACGTGTGGGTTCCCCAGGGCCGGAGTGAGGCCTCAGAGCTCACTGTCCTCACACGCACCCCTCGGGCTGCTGATGCTCCCGGTTCTGTGGCCCACACTTTGATAGACTTTATCCTAAACACCCAGTACCCACCCAGGGCCATCTTGTATTCCCCGAAGTCCTACTCACCAACATCTCAGAAACATCTTTCGTGTCTTCAAACGTCCTTCTTTGGTGGCATTTTGAAAGGCTGCATGGGGTTCTTCATGTCGGGTCTACAGATCCCAAGGGGGTCCACGGGTAGACCTGTTCTCTTGGTTTTCCAATGTTTATTTGTTTTGCACTTAAAATATTATCTTGAGGAGGATGCCGCATGATTGACCAACGACCAAAGGAGCGCATTAGACGAAATGGTTAAAACCCGCATAGCATCCGCCGTGAGTGGCATCCAGCGGTTTCCCTCTAGCATCTCCTGGTGGTAAATCGTATTGCTGTGACCGCCACCATTCATAAATCTTTGCATAGATGTGTATGCACTCGGGCACATGTGTACATGTATGTATATGTATTATTCATACACGTAGCATATAGATATATTCTCTATAGTTACCTGATATGAAACTCGAATCCAAAAGCCAAGGGCTGGTTTAACAACGTCTCTTGGGAAACAGCCCTCTGACGGACTCTCTCCTCCCCGAGGCACGCTTGAATCCACTCTGCCCCTGCTCCGATGTATTCTCCACCCATCTGGCACCCCCCACTTCTACTCCCTAGGTCTAGAACATCTTTGTTCTCGTTATGCTGTGCAGCTTTCATCGGGGGCAGTACCTCCTCAGCCTTGCTGAGGATTAACAACACAGCTCATTGGAAATATATGTTCCACGCGTGCTTGGGAAGGTGAGGAAAACACCAGCAGCTCCCGGTTCCGCCTGCGGTTCCCCACCAGCTCTCTGACATTCCCCTTCCCATCCTTAGAGACAACCTCACTGGGGCTGCCCCCCTCTCCGACTGACAGAAGTGACACCCGACCAGAAGTACATTGTGCTCTGTGCATTGTGGGTCCCGTCACTAATTCCACACAGAGGAATTCGTTCCCATGGCCTCTACAGAGGAGGACATGGAGTGATTAGAGGACTTCTCTGATGCCTCAGAGCAGTGGAACTAGGATTTGTAAAACTCTTTATTGAAGGGTAATATATAGATGCCAAAGTGCAAAATCGTAAGTGTCCAACGCCATGATTTTTTTTAGTAGACAGGATATGCCCATGAACTCAGCACTCAGATCACAAAATGACCAGCCCCCAGAGGCCCCTTCGTGTCACCTTCCAGGCACGAACCCCACATCCCCCCAGGATAACCAGCCCTCCCCTCTATCACCATGAGTTAGTTTCACCATTTGGTACCTAATATAAATGGAATCACCCAGCACATATTTTGTGCTTTTTAAATTTTCTTGCTCAGCATTACACTGGTGAGATCGGTCTTTCTTGTCAGGTACATCTACAGAATCACAGATGTATAGTATCACATTTCCTAAATACACCACCCTCTCTCCTTTCTACTCTGGAGGCAAATTTGGATCATTTCCAGTTTGGGGCCATTACAAATAGTATTTGACGTGAACATATACACATATTTCTGTTGGGTATATACCTAACCGTGGGATTATTGGGTCCGTTTTAGTGGATTCTGCCAAACAGTTGCCCAAATGGGTTCTAGAGAAGCTGAGCTTTAAACCCATTCTTCTGCCTCTACAATGAATTGTGGGAACAGGGTGGGTGGCATATTTGTTTGTTTTTTTTTCTAATGAAAAATATATCCAGTTTCTCTCTGACTCAGTAGTGACAGCTGTCAGTATTAGCCATAACAGTGGCCCATTCCATGTCTTTGGATCACACCAGAGCCTGTTGCCTTCACCCTCAAGGATTGGAGGACGTCACTGGTTCTCCATCTGTGTTGATCTTCATGATATGAAGATATAAAATGAATATGCCATGATACGGTATGTCCAGGCTTCTGGTATCCATTCAAAGGGAGTGGGCACTGTGACAGAGCTTTCTTCCTCCCACTCCCAAGATCATGAGGATCAGACAGTTTACGCCAGTTTTATGGGAATTCTTGGCCAAAGTCAGGGAGACTTCATTGTTTTCAACAGGTTTTAATTAATCTAATAGGTTACTTTATAAGCCAAAGAATGAAAAGTTTAGGACCCCAAGAGACAGACACCAAGTCAAAGGATTTTCTAACAAATCTCTTTTTTAATTTGCTGATCAAGATGTTATTAAAAAATATAGACATTAGCCATAGTGGTTTCTCAACCCTCTGTGAGGATGAATTCCTTCATACATCTGAACTGCCCTTCCTTGGGTAGGACTGGAATAATAATAATAATAATAATAACAGTGATAATAATGTAATCATAATAATGGATTCGTCTGTGGTCAAACTCCATGGACACGTGGAGGAACTTGGTTGCTACTTCTTTATACTAAGATTTCCCACCTCTCCCTGATGACTGACAATGTGCTATCCAGTCACAACCTTTTCTTCTTTATTGGGACACTGAAAGCCCACCTTCTTCTGTTGTCGCCTAGAAATATTACTAAGTAGCCATCGTGCAAAAATTCTTAAGACATGGACCAAAATAAATAATGACTTAAGAATACTTCATGATTTTTATTTTCCCCCTCTTTCTGCCCTCTGGGAATGGAATGACCCAAGGCTTATGGTATCAAAGACCCTTAACAATATGTTTTCCCCAGATATAGGAAGGTTTGTGACATGGTAAATGACCAAGAGTTCTGACCCATGGATGCACCATTGTTGAACAGACAGTTTGCTCATCGATCTTCATTTGACATTCTTTTTTTTTTTTTTTTTACAAGATTTTACTTATTTATTTGAAAGAGAGAGAGCAGGAGATGGGGAGAGGCCAGAGGGAGAAGCAAACTCCCCACTAAGCAGGGAGCTCATTGAAGGATTTGATCCTAAGATTCTGGGATCATTACCTGAGCCATAGGCAGTTGCTTAACCAACTGAGCCACCCAGACACCCCTTCATTTGACTTACCCAATGATCTACCAAGGGTCTGAAGTGGCCCCTAGTCCCCTTCCTAAGTCAGGGAAATCCACGTTGAAGCTCATACTACTCTTTGGTTATGTTTATATCTCTTAATGTTTTAATCTTCTCCATCTCTCAATTCAGAGAGATCATAGACTGTTACAGTTGGAAGGAACCCTGGAGATGGCCCAAATATATATATGTGTGTGTGTGTGTGTGTGTGTGTGTGTGTGTGTGTGTGTGTAAAGATGGCCCAACTTTATAAATAGGATGGAAAATTATATCTAAAGTCAAACGATGTAAGAAGTCCTAATCTTCTGCCCCTCACCCTGGTGTCCTTTTGCCCCAACTGGGTCTTCTGAGCCTTTATTGTCCTGGGGAAGACTTGAGCCCAGTCTGGAAAATTCCCAGGTCTTTAGGAGACTCAATCATGGCATACCATGATTGATATCAGGGACCCATCATCTCTAGCACCATTCTACTGAGACTGATGTTGTCCCTTATCTTTTCACTGCTTTTGGCAGCATTCTTAGAGGGTGGTCTAACACTAAGGGTTCAGCTGATGGCCCCCGTGCCCTCTCAAGGTCAGAGCACATTACAGGACCAACCCAGCCTTTGAAGAAGAAAGAGCCTTGTGCAAACTCCAGGAAATGGGAATGAATCACTGCAAGATCCAGCTGTGTAACCCCTGTTTTGTTTGAGGAGAGTGACTTATATTACCCAAATGGGCTATTTGGGAGAGGATAATCTCTGTATTGGTTGTTTTCCTGTGTTGTTCCTATTTTGTCCTCAACATCTAGCTTATGTCTGACACAGATTAAGTTCTCAATAAGTACGTGTTGAGTGAATAAATGAGTAAGTGAAGGAGTAGTCAAAAGATCAATTCCAGTGGTCTCCCCACACTGGGCTAATAGGAAAGGACCCACCTTTATCTCTGCTTATAGGCACCTATATATTCTTTCATACGCAGAACAAAAGCCTTTAAGTTTGGGATTAAGAAAAACAATTTTCCCTTTCTTAGATCAGTGTTTTGTATCATTTACTGTTAAGAGGATAAAATGATGAATTTGGTAGAAGAAAGATATTTGGAGAAAGGTTCAGAAATTTAAATATCCTATGGGAGTATGTAAGTATATACTCACACACACACATATATACTCATATATATAATATAATATATTTATGCATAAGTATACATAAGTGAGTATATGTAACTCTTGGCCTTTGTGAGTTGACACTTCCTGTATTTTGTTTTGTGGACAGAATGGTCCCGTGTAGGTCAATATCGCAGGTAACCAAAGCAAAAATGTTTCTGATAAGGTGACCCACTTGGATGCCACTATCTCTGTAATGTTTCCTACAGTAGTTCTGTGTCTTAAAGGAAACTGAAGTTAGCATATGCATATATTAAGAGAAAGATGGTTTTTATTATTCTGACTATCAGATGGGAAAATGTTACACCATCCCAAACTGGGGGCACACGGTGGGGTCATACGCTGCCGGGGTTGAGTGGCTTCATTCTGCCGTGTGTTTCCACAGGACTTTTCCTACTTTACTCGTCTCTTTCTCCACGTCCACGTGCTCTCGGTGGTCCCTCATCCTTGCTGTTCCTCTGCTCGCTCCTGATAAGACTAACTAGTTCTTGGAATTTGCTGGTTTCAGATTGCGATGGGCTGGGAAACCAGTCTCCATGCATGTCCCAATCCTGTGCTATAAACTCAGAAAAATGGGATAAGACAGACTTGGTTTCAGTTTCTGTCCTGCTGGTGATCAGCTGTTTCACCTTTGGACAGGTCACTTGAACCACAGGAGTTCTGTTTCTTACGTGAGGGGAGGCTAGTAACACCTACTGTCCGCCTTTGGGGAAAGACCAAATGAAACCCCCTAGGTGACCGTGCTGGCCCCGTAGCAAACGCTCTGTCAGTGTGCCCCTCCCTTCTTCTTTCCCTTTCCGGCGAAAATCTGCCTACAAAGGTGTGAAGTAATTGCAAAGCTTTCTCTAGGAGGAATAGGCTTGTATGTATGTGCGTGCACCCTTCCAAAATTGAAAGTTACCAAGTAAGTGTACTGGTATTATCAATATCCTGCTTGATATTGATATTATCAATATCTTGCTGTACTAATAAGGGATACTAGCTCACTTTAGCATTGTCCAGACAGAATGCTAAGATAATTTTTTTGTTTGAAAATCAGTGACCCAGTCTCCCCATCTGCCAGTGTCTCTCCTCTAGCTGAAGATCAGAGAACACATATCCAGCAGGAAATTCAAGTATAAGCACCGGGAGATCTGGTCTGTTCACAATTGTACATTCAGGGCCTAGAACGTCACTGATGCACCATAATTTTTGGACTGAATAAATAATCTATTTCCTACAGATGTCATATCATTTATACTGTGTCCCGGTCCCGTCAAAGGAAAAATGAAGGTGAAAAGAGACACACTCACCCAGCTATTGGTCTATTTTTTTTTTTTTTTAATTTCCCTGCTCAGGGTGAAATTTCCCTCGAAAAATCATGTAAGATCGCAGCTGTCAGAATGAGTTCATTAGCTGGGCTAGGGATTCCAGCTTCGAGAGCCGAAGCTTCCACCCAGCCAGGTGTCTGTTTCAAGAACAGGATCCTCGTATGCACAACTTTGGTAGAGATGACCTGCTGTCTGACAAGGAGCGGCTACCGGCCGGCTCGCCCCATGCCACCCGAGGGTTCAGTGGAGACGGAGGCGTGTGCAGACTGCCGGAGAGCGGCGGCAGGAACGTGATGCCTCCCGCTCTGGCACCGCGGGTTTGTCGTGCAGATGGTCCTGTGGCAAACGGAGGCACTGTGGAAGTGCTCCTCCTTGCCCTTGCTGATGTAAGCGTGGGGATATTATATTCAATTTTTGGTCTCCCTCCATATGCCGCTCCTCCAGCTTATTTGTCCACATGAAGGGAGACGATGCACCAAACAGCAGGACACGTGATTCTGCTTTAATTACAGTGATGAGCTCTTTGTCGGGGTGCCATGAGCTACAATGCTGCCTTGTTCCCTGACAAAGTCAGAGCAGGGGCGACACTGACGGCCCCGGCAGCCGCCAGTCACCCGTCTTGGGCAGCAACAGTATTTGGTTGGAGATGTGTTGCTCGAACACCAAGAGCTCTGACTTTGCCAAGCTTAAAGAAAAGGAGAAAATCACTCAGAAAATCACTCAGAGAAAATATTGCAGCTTTGAAGATAGGAGGCTCTGGACAAAGTCCGGAGGCTGAGAGCACTCCTGGCGGGTCACAGGTGATGTCGTCACTGTTAGCAGAAACAATGAGGTCATCATTCTCGTGCTGGTTGAGTTGTTCAGCAGACACTGAGGGCCATGTCAGCACAGTCCAGCAAATGAAAATAAACCCACCATCCATCCAGGCCCCTTTTTGCCTTGCTGCTTTGCCCTTCTTCTCTTTATTTTTTTCCTGAAGAAATTGCTACACTAGACGTCTCCATTCGTTCACAGGGTATCTTCCTTCCACTGGTCTTTAGGGTTGTAGAGAGCAAAGACCTTGCCCGACTTATCTGGGTTCTCTTGCTCCAAGCACAACACACCAGGACATAAGCTGTAACTGTGGATTCTGTGGAATTAATAGAAAGATCAGGAATCTGGTTACTTGTTGAGGCATAATTTTTTTTTTTTTCAGGAACCAGAGAGAGAGTGACAGGCTCCAGGGCTGAGGGAACATGGACAGTGCCCCATGGATGCCAAACCCTTTGTGACTGACAGGGAGAGGCTATCCAAGCAGTTGGAGCAGGGGGTGAGATCATGGGCTAGTGAGCGGGACTGTGTAGCTTCAGTTCTCACCCTGCCACACTCCAGCCAGATGACTTTGGTCAGAGTATGGGACGTCTCTATGCCTCAGTTCCCGTAGATGCACAATAAAGGTACTAATAGTACCTGCTTCATTGGATTTTCCTGACGGTTAAAGACAATCCTTGTGAGAATTCTGCCACATAGAAAACTCTCAAACCATATTAACTACTCTTGTATATTATTATTATTATTATTATTATTATTATTATAAATAGCTAATATACTTAATATCTTTGTACTTGGGACTCAGGATGGGCAGGTGTGAATGTCACTTTTGAGGACCCAGAGATAGATTTACCCCTAACATTATCCTTGAAGACACTATTTGGCTTATTTAAAAATATTTACTCATTTTTAAAGACCCTTTAAGCTCCTTTTTATTCAAAAAGTAGTTCTATTCTTATTCCAATAAGAATGGCATAAAGAAAATCTTATTACACTCATAATCTTAAATTAAGATAATTGAAAACTACCATTGAAACGTGGACCCCAAATGTATCAGAAAATTAATTCAATTTCAATTACAAATAACAAGAACCAACTGTACTTGAATGCGTGTGAAGTATAGAATCATAGTTAAACATTTAAGGAATATGTCCTTATCTTGTTACTATGGCGACAGGTTACTCCCAGAATTCATGGTTCTATGGTAACAATTGAATTACACTATTTCCTCTCCATATTGAAATATTCAGCAACTAATTTCCTGTAGCTTCATAATATATCATGTTAACGACCTCAGAGGTGGAAACCAAGGTGGTGAGATTGTCTTCAGGCTCTGGGGTTATTCTATTAAACAAAGCAGAAAAAACCATGTTTATACTCATTTGACTGGGAACTACAAGGGAGTTCTTAATGAGAAGGAGATGGCAATGACACTTCATAGGGAACTGCTAAATTTAACTCAAGTGGTTAGTGTTACTTACTCATTAGGTCCAGGATAAGATCACCACCATGAGAAAA
Source organism: Mustela nigripes (assembly GCF_022355385.1). NCBI lineage: Eukaryota > Metazoa > Chordata > Mammalia > Carnivora > Mustelidae > Mustela > Mustela nigripes. The sequence continues at coordinate 54,679,101 of NC_081573.1, forward strand.
GTATAGTTTCATGTGGGTGAAGACAGGAGGAACATGGTAGAACTCAATTCAACTTCATAAATTGTTAATGGAGATTTACTGTGTCCTGGGCACAAATGAGGTGGAGCTGCCTCATAGCCCATTTTTTGTCTATTAGGATGTTTATGGATGTTGTTCTGTGTACTGCAAAACATTCAGGACAGTAGGACTAATAGCAAAAGCAAATGTAACTGAGGTCTAAAATCCATATCACCAGTATCAGTTTCTACAAAGTTCCTCATGAGATCCTAGAAACAGCAAAGAATGTGAAGCAAAGGTGTGTTGGAGCCAGCTCATGCCAGATTACACCAGCTGGTAAGCGTCTCTTCCCAGCTCTGTGTTCATCCACTTTAGTGGCTTGAAGTCAGCCATGAAGGAAGTATTTACACCATAGAAATAGACAAACATTGCAGGTAATAACATGAGATCATATCCTCATACCTCACAGATTTCTCTCTCCTTTTTCTGTATCCATTTATCTCTCCCACACCACCTCCACACATATCCATGAGGCTGATTTTGCCTCTGTAGGTGAAGGTTGGATAGCATCAGTTTTTGAGTTGCTCCCCAGTTCTGTCACCCTGATTCAAGCCACCATTATCTCTTGCCTAGACTTTGTCTATAGACTTCTAACTGATCCCCTGGTGTCCATCTTGCTCCCTTCCAATCCAGTCTCCATATGACAGCTGGAGTGATCTTCTTAAGTTATAAATCACTTAAGCAAGCAGAAGAAAAGAAATACAAATGAAATCAAGGCAAAAATACATTTAATTAAAAACAGGAAAACAATAGAAAATCAATGAAACCAAAAGCCGCTTCTTGAAAAAATGAATAAAACTAGTAAATCTCTAGCCCAGCTAATCAAGGAAAGAAGGAAAAGATACAAATTACCAATATCAGGAATGAAAGGCAGATTATCATTACTGATCACATGGACATTAAAGGGTAACAAAGGAATATTACAAAGAACTGTAGGCCCACAAATTTTCTATCTTAGATGAGAAATTAATTCCATGAAAGACATAAATTATTAAAACTTCTATAAGGAGAAATAGATTACCTGAATAGCCCTATACTTATTAAGGAAATTAAATCAATAATTGATAACCTACCAAAAAAGAAAGCATCAGTGCCAAATGGTTTACTGATAAATTCTATCAACCATCAGATTCAAATGGCTTCACTGATTTTGCCTCTGTAGGTGTAAGGGAGAAGTAAGGGAAACATGTAAGGGAGAAGTAATACTAATTACTTCCAAACATGTAAGGGAGAAACATGTAAGGGAGAAGTAATACTAATTACTCACAATCTCTTCCTGAAAACAGAAGCAGAGAAACCACTTCCTAACTAGTTCTGTGATGCCAACATCACCACTCTAATAGCCAAACCTGATAAGGGCATTACAAGAAAGGAAAATACAGGCCAATATCTGTGTGAACATAGATGCAAAACTTCTCCCAAATAGCAAATCAAATCCAACAATACATATAAAGAATTATATTCATGCCCCAGTGTAATTTATTTCAAGTATACAAAGCTGGTTCAACATCTGAAAATCAATGCATTATGTCAACAGGATGAAGAAAAACATTCTATGATTATGTCAATTAATCTAGATCAAGCATATGACAAAACTCAATGCCAATTCATAATCAGCAAACTAGGAATAGAGAATAGCTCTCTCAACGTGATAAAGAACATTTACAAAAACCCTACATGTAACATCAAATGTACAGATGAAAGACTGAATGCTTTCCCACTAAGATCAGGCACAAGGCAAGGATGTTCTCATCACTCCTATCAAACATGGCAATTCTAGATAATACAATGAAAATAAAAGAAAAAAGAAAAGTTATGTGTATTGGAAAAGAAGAAAGAAAACTGTCTCTTGGCCAATGACATGAGTATCTGTGTAAAAATTCCCAAAGAGTCTGCAAAGTAGCTATGTGAGTATAGCAAGGTCACAGAGTACAAGATCAATGTACAAAAGTCAATCACTTGTTTATACAGTTAGGTATAACACTATAAATTTAACATAATATGTGTGCTGAAAGCTGCAAAGCTATAATGAAAAGAAATCAAAGAATATCTAACTAAACAAAGAAAGGCACCATGTTCATGAATTGGAAGACTCAACGTTGCTCAGAGGTCAGTTCTTCCCATTTGATTTATAGAGTCAACACAAGCCCTACCAAAATCCTAACAAGATAACTTATAGGTATCAACATATTGGTTTTAAAATTTATATGGAAAAGTAAAAGGTTTAGAATAGCCAACATGGTGTTGAAGGAGAAGAACAAAGTTGGAGGATTCACATTACCCAATTTCAAGACAATACAGTGGTTGAAATTAGGTACTGTGAGTAATCAAAACAGTACAGTACCCATAAATCTTGACACAGGATCCCAGGATAGAATACAATATGTGGCAAAATAATCTAATAGTTTTACAAATATGTGGATCCATCTTACAAAAAAAAAAGAGTAAAGGAAAAACTGATGACCTAAATAGTTCAGAAATGAGTAGAATCCCTTGGACTAAAAAGAAATGAAACTGTATATAGCACTGAACTATTGTTGGTAAAGTTCTTCCCTGTGAGGGTACTGGTTAACAATTCTGAAACCATAATGTATGTATACTGGAACTGAACAATTGAATACACCAGTAGAGGATAGTGGGAGTCTGGTTTCTCATTGTTGGGGTGAGAGTTTACAGACAAAAAAGAGGAGGAAGTTAGACTGCTCCATGTGGTAAAGGAATAGTTTTGGAGACTAGCATGAACCATGTTTTTAATGTTCTACTGTTGCCATCTTGAAATTCTTAATAATTTTTTAACAAGGGGCCGTGCATTTTCATTTTGCACTGGGCCCCCACCAGTTATGTAGCCAGTCTTATTTAACGACCATTCTCTAAATATTGATGTTCTCTAAGGTTCCAGGTGTGGCTTCCTTTTTCCTCACATTCTACCCTCTCTGTGGTCACCCTCATCCATTTTTATGACTTCAACTTCGCCTAGGACTCTGACAACTCGCACATCTATTGCTCTACTGATCACCAGACTTGAATTTCCTACTCCATGTTTCATGCCTCCATGGTTTTCTCCAGATCTCTTAAACTCACCATATCTCCACATGAGTTCATTATTTATTTCCCCTGGTTTCTAATATGCTTCTTTTGCAACATATCAAATATACATAAAAATCCTGAATCAAGCAAATAGAAAAAATAAATAAACCTCAGAATCACCTTGGAAGCTTTTCTCGCCCTTACCCCCATGCAACTATAAACTATAAGCAAGGCTTGCTAACTACATCTAAAATTCTCTGGTACAAATTCACATTCCCTCTTCATTGTATCCCACTCTCTCCTCTCCAGGCCACTGTAGGAGAAGACTTCTGTGTACTGTGCTTCTCTGTTCTGATCCAACTAATGCCAAAAGTCCCTCGAGAATAATTTTACTAAAACTCAAATTGGATACCAGTCTTACCATCTTCAATGGACTGACACTATGTATGGATAAAGTTTAGACTCTTCAGTGACCCAGCAGGCTCTCAGACTCACCCTACCTTCCTGCCATCTTAATTTCTGGCATTCCCACCTCATCCTTTCTAGGTATGATGCCACATGTCCATGCATACTGTCTATCTGGGATGCTGCCACACATCCAACATGCTGTCTGTACCTGGACTGTCTGATCTCCCTTCTCTACTGGCTTTCATGAAGATGCAAGTGTAAGGCTATGAAAACCCTTGGTGCCCACTGGAACCCCTTGTCATCCAGACCTCTTCTCCTCTAATTCATTCTCCACCCAGAAGCCAGATGGAGCTCTCCACACTGCAGGTCTGGTCCTTTCCACTCTCCTCTTCAAATCTTTCAAGTGGATCCCTGTTTCCCACAGGAGAAAGACCCAAAGCTTAGTATGGCTTATGAAACCCTATAGGAGATTAATAGTCCCATCAGGAGATGGACACAGAATTGAACAATGGCAGTACAACATGTTCTGTGATAAAGGTATGATCCATGAGCCAACTGCCTTAGAACTACTTGGGATGCTTCAACAAAGATGTACAGAGGGTACCTTCCTCCAAATAATGAATTAAATTTGTTAGAATACTCCTGTCCCTCTTTATACCTTCCTTCCCATCATCCCCTTCTGAGGCCCTCAGTCAGTGCTCCCTCCAGCAGAGCACACACCCCTGTAAAGTGCATCATTGCCTAAACCTGCAAACTGATTTTCTCTAATGCTGCTCATGTGAAATAAAGTGGAATTTGGACAAGAAATTTCAAAGAATATTTTCTAAGAGGAGTTGACAGGTTGCAAGAAAGCAGGCACTTTTTTTTTTTTTTCCAGAACAACCTTGGAAATATAAAAGCCCAAACTACTTAGTCTACCAAAAATAAAATCAGGAAGAAGCTTTTTCCAAAACAAACCAAAAAGAAAGATTTGTGGTTCAGTCTATAGCCTTGGACATTTGGGAACCCAAGTAAAACTAGACCCCCCAAAAAAAGAGGTTAAGTCTTTTTGTAAATGTGCATGAGGAATATCATTTGTGATTAAATTGTTATGAGAAACATACTCATAACTGCAGAAATTCTTGCCACATCTTCCTAAAATTGCTCTTTGATGTTTTATATGCCAAAAATGACTTCATGAAATAGTGTTCTCTTGGAAACCACCTAAATGGCCCACATAAGGAAGTCATTAAATAAGTCATTAAATGGAGTGGATATGATGGACAATTATGCAGTCATTAAGAGTCCTGTTCTTAAAGATCTTTTCCTTTAAAAGGAAAATGCACAAAAATATTTTAGGGAAATGTGGGTTACAAAATGTTATTTTACTATTATTCCAGTTTTATTTAAAAATTTATGTTTATATACCAAAATGCTAATAGTAGGGTTTCAAATAGGCTGGTATTTAAAGGAGATTCCTTTTAAATTTTCTTTTCCTTTTTTTATTTTTATTTTTTTAAAAGATTTTATTTATTTATTTGACAGACAGAGATCACAAGTAGGCAGAGGCAGGCAGAGAGAGAGAGAGGGGGAAGCAGGCTCCCCGCTGAGCAGAGAGCCCGATGCGGGGCTCGATCCCAGGACTCTGGGATCATGACCTGAGCCGAAGGCAGAGGTTTTAACCCACTGAGCCACCCAGGCACCCCTCCTTTTAAATTTTCTACATTAATTTTTTGTATTTTTTCCCATTCTCTATAATGATCACGTGTTATTTTTAAGATGGTCATTTAATTGATGTTCTAATCTGGGATGCTTTTGAGAATTAATGAGGAATCTCTAAAAACAATGTTACCAAGATCAAAGTCAAAACTGGACTGTTTTAGACAAATATAATATGGGTTACAGGCTAAACTATTCCCCAAAACTCATATATTGAAGTCCTAATCTCCAGTACCTCAAAATGTGAACATCACTGCAGATATAATTAATTAGAATGAGGCCATACCGAAATAGGGGGGGACCCTAACCAGTATAACTGATTTTTTATGAAAAGGAGAAATTTGGACACATACACACAAGAAGAAGGGCGTGTGAACATGGATGCAGAGATTGGGGTGATGTGTCTACAACCAAAGAATGCCAGTGATTGCCAGGAAACCACAAGAATTTAGTGGGGAGACGTTGAATGGAAACTCCATCAGAGTCTCAGAAGGAACCAAGGTTGCCATCACTTTGATCTAGGACTTCTTATCTGCCCAACAATGAGACACTAAATTTCTGTTTTCGCCACCTACTTCATGTTACTTTGTAGTACTTTGTAACGGTAGCTTGAGAAAACTAATATGAATGTCCCTGTAGTTACCTTATGCTTGAAAAATGAGAACAATTCCAGAGCAGGCAGAGAGAAAATTCAGGTTTACTGAATAAAAGGAGTTCGTGCACTCAGCTAGTATGATGCAAAATTATATTATCACTCAAAAATATTTTCTTCTTCTCCATGTCTGTCTCCTTCCTAGGAAGCTTTGCCCTGGTGATATCAGGCTGAACAGGTGAATTGCTTCAGCCAATGAAATGTGAGTGGAAGTTGTATGTGACCCTTAAACATAGGAGCCCTGACTCTGCCATCTTTGCCCCTCGCCCAGTGAGACCAGCATACCCGAGAGAAGAGGGTCTTCTTAGCCTGGACCCTAAAATGAAGAAGATCTAGAGCAAAGCTAAAACTGACCTGTGATATACCTGTAATACAAGATAGAAATAGGTCTGAGCTAATGAGATTCTAAGATGATGAGATCATTTGTTACCCCCACAAAATTTAGCCCCAGCTGACTGATAAAACATTTGCTGTACAACTATCAGGTTATGTGCTGGGAATGGAGTAATGAATTATACACAGATCCTGGATCCAGGAGCTAACATTAAAGTCTGTATCCTTTTCCTTTAAAATATGAAAATTTTTGGCCCCAGGTGTGTTCTACTTTTTTTTTTTTTTTGTAACACCTGCAAGTAAATGTTAAACTATGTTATTTCAATTGGTTTTTCTAGAGGAACAAAATCTTTAAGTGCTCTCATATTCAAAGTGGTTCTTGGAATCTTGAACTACATGTACAGATATAAAGTTTGCCAATTAAAATTTTATGGTTTAGGGAAAGAAACGCCTGTGAAAAATAAACCTAAGTTAATTATTCAGTTATTTAATTCTCATTTGGAAAATGAGATATTCAGACACTATTAAAAGTTATATTAAGGGGTAAAAACCACTTCTGTGGAAACAGTCAAATTTATTTCCTTTACTCTTAAAGAATATTAATTTCAAATAGCGAGCTTTGAAAGCAACCAAATAAGTTGTCAAAGGCAAATAATCCCTCCCTGAGGAATGTTTGAAGGCAACAGATTATACAAGTAGGAGAGAAATCTAAAGTGCTGGTCTGGGTGAAGACAGAAGGGTCACATTCTAAAGTCAGCATTCTAAAGCAAAAATTGCATGGTGTCAAAATTATCCTTGAAAGTCCCTTACGTGGTACTTAAATTCCCCAGACCTGAACCTTTAGAAGTTCAAAAGCCAAGAATTAATGTCTTCTGTTTCTCCCGGGGAGTGAAAGCCAAAGTCTAATTTGAAAGGGGCAAAAGACAATGGGGGAAACAAAGGGTCTTCTTCTTTCTTGGTCTTCTGTTCTTTCCCTAAGTGTCTCTCACCCAAGCCCCTCTCTCCTGCTCATCATCCTCAATAGTTGCACACAGGTAAGGTCAAATGAATTTACATGGGCACATTAAGCAACACATGTGTAGTGCGGTTTAACAATGTAAAAGGGTGAGGCCCCCTGGGTGGCTCAGTAGGTTAAGCATCTGCCTTCTGCTCAGGTCATGATCCCAGGGTCCCAGGATCAAGCCCTGCCTTGGGCTCCCTGCTCAGTGGGAAGCCTGCTTCTCCCTCACCCTCTGTCCCTTGGCTCATGCCGTCTCTCTATATCAAATAAATAAAATCATAAATAAATAAATTTGTAAATATGTAAAAGGAAATGCACTGGGGGGAGATCCATCATATATATCTTATCCTGGGCTAGATAGATGCTGAGGAGAGAAAGGAAAAAAACAAAAAAACAAAAACAAAGCAAGACAAAAAGGAGACCTCAGAAGAGCAGGGAAGACTGAAATCCAAACAGAGAATATAAAAGCGGTGTGGCCCAGGCTAGGCGAGAACGAAATTGCACCAAAGTTAAACAGGCAGACTTTATTTCAGACTACTGCACCAGAGGAGAGAGGGAACTTAACCCCACTTAAAAGAAGGGCAGGAGGGTTCAGAAACAGCAGGATGAGCTCAAGGAAAAGTACTGGAGGACATTGAGGGGCGGCGTGGTTCATGTGTTGGGGCCTGGGAGACAGGGGCACCGTCCCCTTTGGTGATGACGTCAGAGGAACGGTTGACAAGTCCTTGAGAAGGACATTCTGAGGTGGTGAAACTGGAAGAAACTGGTAGAAGATTAACATTTTAAAGGGCAAATTAAAATTGCAAATTTTCTTAGATCAATTCTTTAAGGAAAGGGGATAAGGGGCCTATAGTTAGGAAGAAACCTGTCTAAAACGTTTTTTGTAAAGCCGAAAGGGAACATTAAGGCCACCCTTGCTAGAGGTGATCGCAAGATACTATCAACGAAAGTTCTCAAACCTTGACTACATTTTAGGATCATCTGAGCTTTAAAAAAATCTCTGTGTCTAAGACCGAATGTCCCTGATACACCTATGACACACGCATCTCTGGGAAGGACTCGGGCATCCAAGTAACTTCAGGTCCCCAGGGGAGTCAGTGCGCAGCCCACGTGGAGATCAGAGGCTGCTGCTGTGAAGAGCTCTGATGTGAGTGCAAAGGCAGGGTGGGAATTACCCAGGGGAGAAAAACATTCCAGACAAAGAGAACTCCTGTAGCAAAGGTTCTTCCTTACGAAGGAGGTGATTTTGTCTGTGCTTTGAACATAGTGTTGGTATAAATTAAACAATAGCTGAGCTCCTTGAGTTGAATCAATACACGGTCATAATATATCGGCTTGCTTGGACATGTCAACACCTTTTCATCCATCTTTGTTAAGGGCCACTGATTCTTTAAAAGCACGAGTATTAACGGATTCTATCAGATGATGATTCATTCCAGAGTTCTAACATACAACCCTAACCAATATAACGAAAGCGTCTTCGTTTCAAGGCCCAATGCTAGTATTGGGCCGCATTCATGGTGATCTAAAAATCCACACTAATCTAAAAGAGGGACTTGCCCGGGGAGGGTACGAAGCATTTCCTTGAGGGGGATGGTTGCCCGTGTGTCCAAGCCGAGGAAGGCTGCACTTCCAAGTTGAAGAAAATTGATTTTGTTGTGGTTGTTGCACAAGGGTTGATGTTTTCAAAGACTTCAGATAAAAGGCACCACAGGCAGCTAACAAGCTCCTAATAGGACTCGATCAAGTTTTGACTCACCTGCTTCCAGGACTTGGCTGTGGCGTCGCGGTGACAGGAAACCAGGATTTGACAGCGTTCGTTTCTGTTACCTCCTTCCGTAAATCCTACGCTACTTTATTCCTTTTTCATTCAGCACAGATGTTTTTATGGCCATCATATATTTATACTAATTCAGAGGCTTGTCATCAAATAGATAGGCGCGTCTCTGATCCGGAAGGCAGCAGAACCTCTCATTTGGATGCTGCAGATGAGACTAAGGCCTGCGTTTCTTCCCCCATGGTACTCTTCAAAGGAGCAATTTTCTAAAATTCAAACAAGGGTGTCTCAGTTAATAAAATGGTGATTTCCTTGTCTTTTTCTTCTCATCTGCCCAGCTCAAGGGCAGTGGACGCCAGCACTCCCGTGACGTCAGGCTGCGGGGCCCCCTTCAGAACGCTCCCCTCCGTCGGCTTTCTTATTATCCCATCTGGATTCCAGAGATAGTCATGGATGGACTCTTTAGATTAATTTGAGACTTTTTTTTTATTGCTTTTGAATAGTTTATAGGGACACAGTCCATCTCATTAACAGTATTGGGATTCAGATCCGCCATTGAGATGATTCCAGTTAACAGACCAGCGCTCTCAGCGGGGTGGTCTCCGGGGATGGCCTCCAGTCACGTAATGCACTGTTGGTGGACTCATCCGGTAGGATGTGAGTGGCTCTGATAGGAAGGACGCTGCACTTTGGTCTCCCTTCCCATTCTGGATGAGTCAGAGAGATTTTGGAAACATCTTCAGGCTAACCCGATTTACATTATAGTTACATTTTAATTGCATTTTAAAGTCTAAATGCAGTTGATCTTGAAAACTATGTCAGATCATTTTTAAGGGAATGAGACTTTTTTTTTATGGAAATGTAAAAGGACCCCTCAGGATAACACCCCATTACCTGAGCAGTGAAAGAGAAACCTGGTCTCTGTGCCCCTCAGATTCTTCCTGCAGAAGTCCCCAGAAGCCCCACCCAATGCACACAGGGGACTCCTTCCACCTGTCACGCACCTTTGACATATTCATTCTTCCATTGAATCAAAGAGTCCTAGATTGGTTTCTCTGTTCCAGACACGGAACTAGATGAGTTCTGGGAATATGATGGAGAAAACAGAGGTCCTTTCCTTATCCTGGGAGGTCCTGGTCTCTTGGGGAAACCAACAGGAAGAGGCAATCCCAAGGCTCCATTCATTCCATCCTACTTGGAATAAATATTTCTTATTCCTGTTAGACTTTGCTTTCAGCTTCTTTCCCGGGATATTTGGATGCTTCCTCCACTACTAGTCGGAGAGTTTCTTCTCATCCTGCTTTGCTGGATGTCCTTTTTGCCAAATGCTGGACTTGCTCAGGGTTTCTTCTCTGCTGCCTTCTGTCTCTACTTTGCTCACGCCTCCTGGATCACACCATTTATTCACAGAGCCTTTGTTGCTGCACACACAACCGTAATTCATGAGTCTGAAGTCCATCCCTAACCTCTCACTTGAGCGCCAAGTCTGTTTAACTCTCAATCCCCAGATAGCCAGAGACCTTGAACTTGTTTCAATTTGATCCTTCCTCTTTCGTTCCGTGTCTGGTATTTCATCTGTTTTCTCTGCCTTGGTAAAATCTCCAATTTGCCTAAAGTAGAGGACTGAAAATAATCTAGCTTTTAAAAATACCCTGGAAAAAAATAGACCATTCATCAGTTTGCTGATTCTATATCTCTAAACAACACTGTGAATTTCTGTGACTCTAGTTGAGTTAAATTTATTTCTAGCTTTTTTAAAATAAAGCCACTGAAAGACTTAGGAGACTATTACAAAGGCTGCTTTCTGGTGAAGTTGCTAAATCAACAGCTTTATTTTAGTCAAATCACATTTACATATTTCAAAAATACTTTCTGGACAATTAATGAATGTCATGGGGTCAGGGCTGCGGGGTTTATGATTTTGTAATGATGAGCTGAGTTCCACGGGACAAAGATCATCAGGTTGATCGGAGAATCAAACTGGTCAAAAGTAGACACTGATATCGAAGTCTGAATCTCTCCCATGAATTTTTGAGCAGGTGTTAAAAATAAGACATATAAAAAAAGAGCCTTGGGAAAATAAGAAACCTGGACTTTTCAAATGTTGGAACATGGTGGTCCCTAAAAGGGGTATAACTTTAACTTCTCACTTGAATATCCAGGACACTGATTTAGCCAACTCAGTAACATCGTCCTCCAGGCATGTGGAATTGTATCGAGTTAAACTGGACAGGTTTTAAGGTTCTTACAGAAAGCACGTTAGCCCATGATCTTAGATATGTCATAAAATAAATTATGAATTCTGTAGGGAGGCCATATTAAAAAAAAATGTTTGATTAGTGTGGTTTTCAAGCAGGTAGCGGTTAGGATTACGGTTGTCATAGGGACAGGTCCGTGACAATGGAAGTGACGCATGGTAGCTTTGCTTTATCAGAATGGTGATTCTTCATTTTTGTGAATGTCAGCAAATGAATTTGACCCACCACATGTGGACTTGGATCAAAGGCCACATTTAGCATATGGTCACTGTGGCACTTCTGTGGCCTTTCAAAAGGCCAGGTCCACAGTGATAACCACCACGATAATCCTGTAAACCTATCCAGCTGCCTTCAACGATGTGACTTATGATTGGGAAGGGGGGAAAAAAAAGAGGGGTGATATTTTATAAATATCAATTTTCAAAAAAATCTCTGATCTGTTGGCATTAACTGATGAGCTCAGAGATGCTTGGAAACCTCCCAGCCTGCACAACAACGGTAACCATGGCAACCGGCATTTTAAAGGCTGTTGAAGATGTTTTTAAACATGAGGTGAGAAAAACAGTTTCTACACAAATGTTTTCCTGGGACTTCGTGTCTAATTCCCCCAGTACACTTGTTTTTCCTTTACTGGGACTTGATGCAATGCTAGAAGCTTTCCTGTTGGAGGAAAACCACCCAAGGCAGTCACAAATCTTGAGATCACTGCATTGCTACATGAGTGAGACTTGCCTGTGCACTAAGACTCCGTGTGGGCATGCCTTGCCTTCCTATACATTATGCATGAAGAAGATTGGCAACTCTTTCTGAAAGCTTTTTAATTTTTGATGCTGTTTGTTTCGTGTGATTTTTAAAAGCTAGATTGGACTACCACGTATTTTAGAACAAATTAGGAAAGACCTCAGATTTCCAGAACAATGTGTTCATACCTCCATAAAGTACTGCATTTGAGTAGAAGATAGAGAACAACAATTGTGCAATGTTCAGTATTCAAACATTGAATTTTGACACTGAAAAAATCATCAAATGAATAATAACGTTTTCTCAATAGTCAGATTTTATTATAGTTTTTAAACAATTAGGATTCTATTTGAACAGAGTATAGAGTGGGAGCATTTTAAGGAGGCAGATTATAATAAAAGATTCCTATCAACTGTTTGGAGCTAGAATCAGATTTAGTTCAAACAAACACAGACACTAAATAGATATTATGGGTTTTTTATTCTGTCTGCTGCTTGCTCACACCTCATGTCTTGGCAATCCACCAACTTTTCCCTCCCCACCTTGACTCTGCATGGGTTTGCATATTTATAGAGTTAAAAGGGTTGCCCACCATGGTTCTGTTTCTTATCCACACTCTTTATTTCTTACCCATCCATCTCTGTCACTCTCACAATATAGCTCTCCCCAACTAATTACATTAATCAACAACAAACACCAACTCGAAAAATCTTATCAACATGGGAGTTTCACAAGTCTGAAACACTCTGTCAAATAATTCATCATGGTTGTTCGAGGGCATCACAACTCAAAGTCAGGTAGCAATTGAACCAGAGAACAAATAGATCACTATTAATATGACTTTCTTCTATACTTAGGAATTCATGTCTTTCTACAAATATTGTTTCTATATACATTGCCTTCTACCAATACAACTTTCTCTCTCTAATTTCCTGGCTCTAATTTAAAAGTAAGTAAAGCCAGCTAGCCCTTTTGCTCAGGGATAAGGTCTGTTTTACCAGGAATTAAATGAAAATAGAACCAACACTGTTTAAATATGAACCTCATCTCAGATATGACATTACACAAAACCCTGGTACTTCCTTGCCCGTCATGTAAGCCAAAGCCTACACTCCATGTTACAGACAATAAAAAACACACACGGGGTTCCATCTGTTACATACATGAGTTCCAGGTGTTACTGTCATTGCCATCTTCATTGTCCCCATCGTCTGTATCATTTCTACCATCTGTGTCATCACCACATCTGCATCACTCCATCGTTAGCATCATCCCCATAATTAGCATCATGATCCCCATCTGAATAAACTCCCTCATCACCATCATCCCCATCATCAAAATCATCCCCATCATCATCATCATCCCCATCATCACCATCATCCCCATCATCTGTATCATCCCCATCATCACCATCATCCCCACCATCAGCATCATCCCCACCATCAGCATCATCCCCATCATCAGCATCATCCCCATCATCAGCATCATCCCCATCATCCCCATCATCAGCATCATCCCCATCATCCCCATCATCACCATCATCCCCACCATCTGTATCATCCCCATCATCAGCATCAGCCCCATCATCTGCATCAGCCCCATAATTAGCATCATGATCCCCATCATCTGCATTATCTGTATCATCACCATCATCTTGCCTATTTTTTTTAACATGGTATCAGTGAATCCTTCCAACAAATGCTAGGCCATTGTACTGTATACATTTTACAGATGAATGAACTGAAGTTCAGGGCCATTAAGTGGTTTGCTCAAGAATATACAACAAGTAAATGATAGAGCTAGCAACTGAATCTGGTTTTTTGTAGTGCTAAACCTCAGCATCAGAATTTGGACAAGGCATGATATTGAAGGGATACCCTGAGTATGAGAGTCAGAGCTGGTGCCCATGGGGAAATAAGGGCAGGAAGTGTTCATTTGCATGGTTCTCAAACTTCACATGGCCTAAAAGTTAGTACGCGAGCTTGTAAAAATAAATACTGCAGAATCTAACACCTCCATGCTCCCCCCTCAACACACACACAGATTCTGATTCAGTAGGTCTGAGATGAGTCAGAAATCTACATTTTTGAAAATTCCTCAGGTGATTCCTAGGAAGGTGGTCTATGGACCACACTTGGAGAAATGATTTTATAGAGGAATTGGGGACCTTTGAGAGACCTGATTTCCTAACTTACAGAGCTAGATGGGATGGCTCCAGGGTCCACCACACTCACCTATATAGGGAAACCTCTGCTTTCCTTAACATCCTATTCCCAGATTTGGTGCGGAGTCCAGCTCTTCTTTCTGCAACATCTTATTACCCATCATGTGATCAAGACTTATACCTCACTCATTTAACATACAACAAAAATAACAAAGATTGTTAATTAACCACCTGTTGAGTGCAAGACTCCAAGCTAGATGCTCATCACCTTGTTATGTTGTCCTTGTCTTCATCACTGTCCTAGAGGCACTGGTGCTTACCCATAGCCAAACCTTGTCTTCTTCCCCAATACATGGAAACACTCTCTTTTCCAGTCCCTTTGCAGTCTGTTGGAGCCAATGGGCAAGTGCTGGCCTAAGCATGCTGTTCCCATTCTCTCTTTCCCTACTATGTTGGCCATCAACGTGTTTTAGATGGTGCCAGCTACCAGCTGGAGGAATCTTCTTCATTCTGGGCCCTTGAGCTGTTGCACAGCATAAAACTCCCACCAATCCCACCAAATTCAAAACATAAGCAGAAGATAAACAAACCTTTGTGTTTTAAGCCTCTGAGATTTCATTTTATTTTATTCTGTTTTATTTCTGCAGCAAAACCTAGCCTATCCTAACCAATAAAAATATCATCGTGTCAATAATCACCTTAATTAACTATAATGATAAATGTTTACTACGCCAAACACTTGGGAAGCATAATCTAATTTAATAATTACCCCAACACTGTAAGTAAGACAGCTATTAAGTACATTTTATAAAGTCAGACAACCAGTAACTGATGAGACAGAAATCGAAACACAATGTGATTCCAGAGCTCCCATGTTTAACCAAAACACAATAATATGTACTGTACTATTTGCTTTCTGGGGTTGATGCTCTAGACATTTGTCACATCTAGTCCCCTGCCAACCCAAAAAGTGGGCAACACTGTCTTAATTTTCCAGTACAAATACTGAAGATTGGAGCAATGAAATATCTCTCCCAAGACCACACATATGGTGGAACCAGGTCACAAACCACAGTCTTTCTTACTCTTAAACAAAGTGTCACTTCAAAACCAGGGTGTGGATTTTGATTTTTCTAACATTGTGTGAGAAATATCTAGGAGTCTCAGGCCATATATACTAGGGTATTTAAGATGGTCCAAGATTTCAGGAATCTGAATCAGAGTTTTCAAGTTAAAACTATGTCCCTACCATGCACTGTTGTGGGACTTTGGGTCCATTATGTAGACTCTCTCTGCAAAACAGGTTGAATGAGATAATTCTGGTGAGTTTAGCACCAACTAGAAACAAAGGAGTATTGTGATGTGGAGATTCACAGACAGTTCCCAGCCCCTGCAGCCCCACTGAGATGACTTCCCTTTCACAGGTCTCCTATAGACCAGTCCATGGTGACTCCCAAAGGGCAAGATAAACTGGGTGGTGGAATTTAAGGATCTGGGAAAGAACAGATTAGGAGCATCAGGGGCTCTAGTCCTACAGTTCTTGGCAGTCATAACGTGTGGCAGAAGCCATTAGGGCTGTTGTTGGTGGTCTCATTCCTGTTACATTGAGCTCAAGAAGCTGAGGTTTTTCTTTGGCCTTTATGTTTGCAGGATGAACTAGGTCCCTATTCTTGTGGCTCCTACAAGTAGCTCTACCTACGTGTAGGCAGAGTAGTATCTGGGGTCCGAGTCTAGCTGAGGTGCACAAGTTGGCTTGCTGGTGGAGGTCTAACATAACACCTGCTACCAGTAACAGAGACTACCAGTATCCCATACTATTTATGAAATGTCTTCAGTGTACTGAGCACAACACAAATGGCAGAACAGAGATTGAAGGAGTTTGGGAACCACTAGAGGAAGGAAAAGCATAGGAGGCTCAAGGAAAAATGGCCAAGTTTAACAATTCACCATGAATAATTGGTGGGGTCTTCTTAGTTTCCCCTGGAGATCCAGAGCATACCCCTAAAATGAATCCCCCAAGACTCTGTTGGCAAACAGTGAGGAAATGCCACCCAGCCCCCTCCAGTTTTAAAGATCAAAATTCACAGTAAATGATGGATATTCTAAGACTCATTGTAGTATGGGGACTAGTGTGTGTTTAACTGTTCTTTTCTGATTTTATTTTGATCGCAGTGCCCTTCTTGTTTTGCAAAACCTATCAGCCTCTGCTAGAGGAAACTTTGGACAGCCATCAGTGAAGGCATTTGAGGGAGGAGTATTTGAAAGCTGCAGAGCAGGAGAGCCGAGGTCTGGGGAAAGGAAGCTTGTCCTGAAGGGTCCAGGGCGCACAGGTGGGAGAGCATTCAGGAGGTTAATGAAGGCACGGGTTAGGAATGGCGAACCCCCCAAATTGGTGATTACAGCAGAGAAGGGTGAGGAAGTGAGCGTCAGTGACATGGGCATAAATGGAAGGAAATTTGGAGGCAGAGCTAGTTTGCAAGATGTCTTAGAAATAGACATTAGGCACCTGCGTGACCTCAAAACAGACATCACACTACATCTGTATCTGTATCTTTGGGGTAAATACCCAGTAGTGCAATTGCAGGGTCATAGGGTAGCTCTATTTTTAATTTTTTGAGGAATCTCCACACTGTTTTCCAAAGTGGCTGTAGCAACTTGCGTTCCCACCAACAGTGTAAGAGGGTTCCCCTTCCTCCACATCCCCTCCAACACACGTTGTTTCCCGTTTTGCTAATTTTGGCCATTCTAACTGGTGTAAGGTGCATAAACAATGGATCTTGGGACACTGAAAAAAATAAATAAAATTAAGGCGTTAAAAAAATAGACATTACAGAGCCAGCATTCAGGAGAGAAGTCAGATGTAGAAATGGGGACTTCAGGTCACTACCTGCTCCTTCTCCTGGACAGACTGTGGACAGCGCTAACCGCGCAGAGGACTTTGGAAAGAACCTTCAGCAGGGTCTCGCTGCAGCAGTCGGGAGGCAAGAGGGGAGCCTGTAAGAAGCAGTGATGGGAGAGTTGGGAGGTCTGCATTAGACTCCAAGCTTTGAGAGCAGTTAGCTCAAAGGATCATTTTTTAAGGTGGGGAAGAAAAAGAAAAGAAAAGAAAACCGTGGGGGAAATGAAGAATGTGCAGTGTGAGAAAAGACCAAGTCTTCCCCAGTCAGGGAGCATCTGGCCACTAGCGGTGGGCAGCAGGGCTGACAGCTGGTGGTCGGGACCAAGATCTCGGCTGTATTTTCGGCAAGAAAGGCCGTCCAGCAAACCGGTCCAGCAAAGGCTGATCCCTGGCATGAAGAGAGTTGAATTCTTGATTCTGTTAAGGAATAAGCAGATGTTGCCTGGGGAGAATGAGGAGCAAAAGAGCAGCCCTGACTATTTCATGTAAATCGTGGAGGCTCAGGCAGTGTTTGAGCAGGAGGGAGCAGGAGGAAGAAGGGTCTCAGGCAGGAATGCGTTTTGATGACCTGTCAGCCTTGACTGCACGAGTAGCCGCAAAGAGCGAAGATGAGAGCGGAGTAGAACAAGCGCATCTCCCAGAGTCATCCAAGTCAGCCGATAATTAACCTCCTGATCCCCCCACCCCTCCTTCCAAGATCAGATATTTATTATCTCAAGAAACATTGAAGCCTCAAGAAACGGTGAGGAACACAGGCTTTCCAGCCGGCTTCCGCGGCCCTGCCATTTGATTAATTTATGTGGTCGGGCCAGCGGTGCAGAAAGATCCAGGCGGTGCTCTCACCCGACTTCATTTCCATACTTAATGTATTCAGGCGCGGTGATGAGAGAGCGTCTTCTGTGTATACCAACTTCATGCCTTTTGAAAGTTCACATTTAACTTTGCATTGATAAAATACCATTTTCCAATTTAGATTTAAAAAAAACAAAAAATGCTCATTGGGCATCAAGTATCTTTTGCAGAATGAGATGTTGTTAGCCTTACTAGGAAGCAAGACCAAACACATATTACTGCCATTCATGAAACATGTTCACGGGGTTGCAAATCTTCCAAATGTTTGGGGGGGGGAAAAGGAGAGAGAGAGATCCTCTTGATTGGGGAAAAAAAGTTGCCTCTTGCTCCCTATAATTAGCTCCTTAAGATTTTATGAATGAAGCAATTGGATCCTTCTATTTGAGAACGCCTCTCTTTGGTGCATTTTTATTTTGAGAATCAACATGGAAATGCATGCAGTATGTACAGAGGCATGGCAGATCTCTCCTCGCGTTTTCATAACCCCACTAAGCTTTAGGAAGATTTTAACTTGGTTAACGGGAAAATGTATCTACCATGATACTCTCCTGCTCCGTGCCTTGGTTTTGATTGGGCACTGGACTCCTGCAAGTAGGTATGATGTGGTGGCTTTAAAAGGAAAGGAAGGGTGTTAAGAATTGGAGGAACCCAGCCTCTACGGTCGTTTTTAACAAGGCTGCATGCTTGCCAGCATTTTGCAGCATCTTTCTGAGTGAGTACCGCTTATCACACACTCTTCTCGCCTCTCCCAAAGCGCTCTCACCAAGTTCATTCACATCAAACATAATTTCTAATTGTTTTTTCTTGATCAGAATGTTTGCAAAATTGGCCTCCGGGTCTTCTGCCCTCTGGTTTTCATGGTCATATAGCTCAGCTGGATATTAAGCACCGTCTAATGGACGGCCCCATCCAAAAAAGAAAAAAAAAATTGTGAGTAACTGTATCATTCTTTCCAGCAGAAAGTTCTTCAAATGACTCTGCTTTCTCTCAGCCCAGTGCTAAGATAATGGTAGTCATTTCATAAATGCTTATAAAACAGAATAAACTGTACCTATCTTACCATAGATGCTGACCTCAGTATTTTTATTTTGTAATGAACTTGCTCTGATTGTAAAAGCAATCCATACTTATGGTTAAATAAAAGAATAAGTGGAAAGAAAATTAGCTTGCAACTTCTCCACTCAGAAACATTTTTGTGTTTTTGTGTCTGATTTTTTCTGCCCATAGGAGTAGAATTAAACGTTTTAAAATATGCATGAGTATATGTATACATATACATATACGTGTGTGTAGCATCAAATTATATACTTGATTGTATTCTGCTTTTAAATTTTCACTTTAAAATTTTCACATTCTTGTGGGAATGTTCCTTTCATTGAGATTTTCAAAATCATGATATTTAATGTCCATCTAAGAAAATATTTTGTGGGCTATCAATTAATTTAAGCTTCCCTTTATTGTTGGTTAACTAGTTTTCCACCAAAAATTCATTATGTTAAATAATTCTGTGAGGATAATTTAGGTACACAAATATGTGTCTAAGGTTACCTAACTTTCTTTTTATTGTGCTCTGTTAGACATTAGTTTTTTTTTGTTTTGTTTTTTTTTTATTAAGATTTTTTATTTATTTATTTATTTGACAGAGAGAAATCACAAGTAGGCAGAGAGGCAGGCAGAGAGAGAGAGAGAGAGGAGGAAGCAGGCTCCCTGCAGAGCAGAGAGCCCGATGCGGGACTCGATCCCAGGACCCTGAGATCATGACCTGAGCAGCGGCTTAACCACTGAGCCACCCAAGCACCCTAGACATTAGTTTTTGATGTAGTGTTCCATGATTCATTGTTTCCGTATAACTCCCAGAGTGGCCTAACTTTTTAACATTTATCCTTAGATATTAAATTTGTATTGGGAAAAAAAATTTATTTAACAATTAATTCGTAATTATCAAAATGCATGGCAAAGAAACCATACTACACTTGATTCCCACCTGAAGTATATGAAAGTCCCTCTTTCTTGCCAGCATTAAGTGCTAAGGTTTGCTTAATTCTGTCACTCTGATAAAAGAAAATGATAAAGTACTATTTCCCTGGTTTTGCCATTTAAAAATTACTGGTGACTTTTTTCTTTCCTTTCTCCATGCCTTGTGTGGTAGCTGCCTTTGTAAGCCCTATTCCCTTTTTTATTTGGGTGTTAATGGTTTCTCTATTGATTTAGGAGGGATTATGACTTATGTGGGTATTAACCTCTGCCTCTCATACATTTATTGTAACTTTTTTGCCAGCTTATTTGAATTAATTTTGTTTAATGTTTTGAGATACTGATTTTTTAAATCTGTAGTCAGACACAATATCCTTTTTCCTTATGACGTGCTCTTGAATTTTTATAATAAATGTTCTTGGCCTGTTCTGAGATTAAAGTCATGCTAATACATATTTCTTTTTCTAAAATTTTATGGCTGCATGTTCACATTCGTTCTTTAATCCATCTATTTTGATACATGGTTTAATATAAACTCCATTTTGAGTTGTTACCCTCCAAATTCATTTTTTTACAACTGCTTTTTACAATAGGGGGTAAAAGGGGCTTTTTCCCTCCTAGGGGGTCTGGGTGGTTCAGTCAGGTAAGCGTTCAACTCTTGATTTTGGCTCTGGTCATGATCTCAGGGTCATGGGATCGAGCTCAGCAGGGGGTCTGCCTGATGTGCTCTTTCCGTCTCTCAAATAAATAAATAAATCTTTAAAATAAATAAAACAGGGGTGTCTGGGTAGCTCAGTCAGTTGGGCGTCTGCCTTTGGCTTGGGTCATGATCCCAGAGTCCTGGGATGGAGCCCCATGATGGGCTCCCTGCCCGGCAGGGGGTCTGCTTCTCCCTCTCCCTCTGCTGCTCCCCTTGCTTGTGCTCTGTAAGTGTGTGTGTCAAAGAAATAAATAAAACTTAAAATAAAATAAATAAAACAAAAAATAAGATGGCCACTTCTTCAGTTTGGGGAGAAAGTTTTTGTGCAAGATTAAATTTAAGTATATGATGTTTGCTTTGAGACCACCCTGTCTATTAGATTATGCAGTAATGTCATATTATCCAAACACTTGTAGCTTTATAAGGTGACTTATTCTAGAATAGAGCAAGCAAGCCCTTCTGGAAAATGTGCTGTTTTCACAATGGCTTTGGTTATTTTCACATTCCTCTTTCCTCTAAAAAGAAAAACCTGTATTATTTTGCAGTTTCCCACTCTCCGCGACTGTTACTTACTTTCTCAAAGCTGATACTGAGTCTCACAATGCTCCTAGATAGTTTAGAAATCAGAGAGCAGAGAAGTGCTTGCTGGACTTTCCTCGAAAAGCACAGTCCTGAACTGGAAAATCGCAGATAGGGAAAAGCCAATGGTACCTCCCTATTTCCCTAGAGGAGATACTACTCTGTTTCAGGAGGCAAAGCCTGGAAAAATCCTAATTCAGTTTTGCCCAGTCCCGCTCCATCAGTCTGAGATTCTCCTGTGCTGTCCATTTTAGTGCTTAAAATGGTTGGAATTCCAGACATATTTTGTTTCTTCAAAGATACTTTAGTAAGGAGCAAAAGATTCTGCTTTGGGGCATACTGCGCAGACTCCTTAAAATCAGGGGAGAAGGGGCTCCTGGATGGCTCAGTGGGTTAAGCCTCTGCCTTCGGCTCAGGTCATGATCCCAGAGTCCTAGGATCGAGCCCCACATTGGGCTCTCTGCTCAGCAGGGAGCCTGCTTTCCCCTCTCTCTCTGCCTGCCTCTCTGCCTACTTGTGATCTCTGTCTGTCAAATGAATAAAATCTTAAAAAAAAAAAAAAAAATCAGGGGAGAAAAGAGTCTTCCCAAACATTCCTCTCTTTAAATTATCTCAGTTCTACAGGCCTATTGATGATGCAGTAAAATGAAAAAAGTTGGAGAATTCATAACATCACCAGGCACAAATGTATATAAAAAGTATAGGAGATACAGGTATGTGTGCATTTCCTGATTAGATTACTTTTTTCCAGATCAATGGGAGCTGGTTTCTTGAAAATAGAAAGAGAACCAAGGCAAGTGTCAGCTAACACTGTGAAATTGATCACCCTTTGCCTTAGCCATCTTCTCTCATTTCTGTTCTCTCCCCCCCCCCCACCCCCACCACGCGACCTCTCCCCTCCAGAATTACCTTCTCTTTTGTGTGCTGGAAGGTTTTCTAACAATGTTAGCCATTCTATTTAAATAGGTGACCCATAAATAATCCCAGGTTCCTGGGTGAAGATTTGACTTGCCCTGTGCGTTGGTTGACACAAGATAAGTGCGTGGTAAATTTTGAAATATCTCCGCTCTCTGTCTTCATTTCCTTGTTTGTGTCTCCAATTTCCTATATGCCATCAGGGGATTTAGTGGCCTTGCAAAAGCATACTCATTTCCAGGCATGCATTTCCCATCTCTTTCGAATCCGTGTGTCTTTCTGAAAGATGAAGTCCCTAGCTGTGTGTTTCCAGGCAGTGTTGCGGGAGGATTAACAGTTTCCTGACATCTTTCTTGCAAAGGTTTGAATATCACTTCCAGCGCAGATCAACATGCGAAATTAAACGTTTGCCTTGCAGTTTTATAGTGCTATCAAATTTCTCGAAATCAGTTCCTCTGCATTCTCTTATTTAAGCCCCATTACAGTCCTGTGTGGTAAGAAAGGCAGCCAGCATTAGCCCCCATTTTAGAAGGTAGCTGTTAGGGGTTGAATTGTGCTCTCCAAAAGTGCAGATGTCAAAGTCCTAATCTCTCATACCTCGGCATGTGACCTTATTTGGAGGCGTGGTCTTTCCAGAGGTAACCAGGTAGAATGAGGTCTTTAGAGAGGGCCCTATCCAGGTGGACTGGTGTCCTTATAAAAGGGGAAAATCCAGACACAGTGACAGATGCACACACAGGAAGAATGCCATGTGAACATCAAAGCAGAGTTCTAGGCATTGTGCCTATTCCGAAGAGCACCAGAGATCACCAGCAAACCCCCAGAAACCAGAGCAGAGGCATGGAATCCAGAAGCAGAGTGTCCTTCATCACAGCCCTCGGAACGAACTGATGCTACCAGTACCTTGAGTTCAGCCTTTGGCGCCCCAGAACTATGAGACAATAAATTTCTGTTGTCTGTGCCGCTTAGTTGGTGGGGCTTTGTGATGGTAGCCTTGTGAAACTAATACAGTCCCAATGGAAAACAGAGAAGGCAAGTAGCTCCCCCCATGGTGGGGCAGGTTTATTAGACCCTTAGAAACCCCTGCTGCACCAGCGACCTTCATTTTATCTACTACAATGAGCAAGTTCAAGGCCAACCAGTCTGGCAGTGAGGGGTGTTCTTTCCATGCTGGACCAAGTTAACTTCCCCCCAACCCCATTCTGATCTATCTTCAGCATGTCCTGGATATGCCTACTGGTTCCCATGGATTGACAGCTATTGTTGGGAAAGGCTCCTGTTACCAATGTGACTATAAAAGCTGATGGTCCCGAAGCAGTTTCCCTGCTCAGGCTGAATGCTTTCTGCTGATTCACATCACTCTCACCCCGAGCACGTGAGGCAAGGCTCTGGCTGTCCTCATGGACGGATGCCCACCCCAGGCTCTCGTTATTGCTCATCCATGGTCACAGAGGTGCCACCATGCTGCGAATCCAGTATTTGAACTCAGGCAGTCTGATCCTTTATGGCTGGACTCTATGTTCTCAAAAGTCTGGACAGTGTTGTGTTAAAGTGAGTCTAAGTATTTCCTTTAGGACTCTCCTCAGAGCTTTTCATATGCTAATGTCTTAGGAATCCTCGAGGGTATGGCAAAGTAAGCAGCCCTCCCAATGCACAGTGAAGTAGGGCCCTTTTCACCATGGGAGATCTCTTGGGACTGGTGTTTCATGGATAGAGTGGCCGGATAAAATACAAGACCCAGTTAAATTGGAATTTCAGGTAAATAATGACTAATATTTTAGTATAAGTATGTCCCAAATATTGCATTGGTGCATCCTGTGTTTTTACTTACTAAATCTAACAACTGACATGAAAGATGCTTTGAAAAACATGGGGTACAGAATAAAATTCCATGACTCCCCCTATCTTCTGGTGACATCTGTCTTTAGGAAACAAACAAAGAAGGTTGGCAAACTGAGGTTCTGTCCTGTTACCTTTCCAATAATCATCTTGTTGATCCACATCCTTCCACAAGTGGGGTTCCTACTGGATGCTGCTTCTTGTTTCTTGTGACCGAGGGCTATGATTAAGGGCAGGCACATCCTTGGATGTTCCAGAGTGCCCCTCACAGCAGCAAGTAGAGATGTGGTCAGACAGTCTCAACAGTCCTCCAGTTTTCACTCCAAAAAGAGAGGGACTTAAGAGGACGGATGCACATAGACCCCCAACTTCAACACCTTGATGTTGGTTGGTTGGTATGAACCTCTCCTACAGTATCTCTCTGCTGCATTTCCATTCCAAGAGGGTTGAAGGGGTATCAAGTTCAGGGGGAAATGGGTTTCTTAAAAAGTTCAGGTCAGCTCAGTGTCTACAAATCACTGGAGCAAGTCCTGAATCCAGAATCCTATCATCCATCTCTCTCCAGATTCCATCCCTTTTAATTAATACTACATCACAAGATACCTCTCAGAGACACTTGAAAGTCACATCTTCTTACTTATCATTCCTTTTCTTAAAAAAAAAAAAAAAAATCCGTTGTCTTTCCAATATGTTTCAGTTATCTTGACCAGCACTTCAAAATTGCTTATAGCTTTATGGGTTAAAGCAAAGCAAAAACAAATGACCTCTCATGTTGTTCAGAACTTATCCAAGCCAGAATACACTTTACCCTTCCTGGCCATGACAGGGGTCTTCATGATATTAAGCAGACATTTGATTCAGATTCCAACCTATGCTATCTGGTAAGGTAGCCACCAGCTATCTGTGGCTACTTAAATTTATACTTAATTAAAGTTATATAAAATTTAAACTTCAGTTCCTCAGCCAGACTCAGCTATATTTCAAGCATTCAGTAACCATAAATGGCTAGTGGCTACCACATTGGACAGCACTGATGAAGAATATTTCCATCGTCATAGCTAGTTCTCTTAAGTAGCCCTATTTCCAAGTCTCATCTTACTGTCAAACATACCAAAGAATGGTACATGTGATTTTTGGCCATGAGTATTGGTTCTGTTTGGTTTGGGATAGAATAAATTGAGATAAATATTTCTGAAACAGGGAGAAAATTTGGATTATTTTATGTTTTATATGGAGCTAATCACAGTAGATTTATTAGTACACTGATCTGATTACAGATGACACCTTAAGTTCTCAACCCCTGCTATAGACCACTGGTGAAGGCAGAACTTCACACACACTATTAATTTGGCTCTTTTACTTTTTCTAATGAAACCGAGGGAAAGATTGATCGATCAGAGGAGCCAGGAAAGACTGTGTAGGGTGGAGAGGCAACAATGGCCAAATCAGAGACCCTAATTCAAGTTGGGTCACCATTAAGTGACTGAAAAAAATCTCTATCTTCTTGGTCTTTAGTTTTGAGGATAGATTTGATCAATAGACTTGTTCACCGAGAAAGCAAAAGAAAATACAAATAAGGAGAATGAAAAATGTATCATTCTTACTCTTTTGGCCAAATGGATCACCAACATATCAAGTATTTAATAGATCCCTACACCTTCTTTTTTTTTTTTTTTAAAGATTTTATTTATTTATTTGACAAACAGAGATCACAAGTAGGCAGAGAGGCAGGCAGAGAGAGAGGAGGTAGCAGGCTCCCTGCTGAGCAGAGAGCCCGATGTAGGGCTCGATCCCAGGACCCTGGGATTACAACCCGAGCCAAAGGCAGAGGCTCAACCCACTGAACCACCCAGGTGTCCAACACCTTCCTTTTTGCATGTGGATATATGTTCACAACAGTGAGGTCATAATTACCTACTGTTTTTGCAACCTGTGGTATAAATTAATATACTTCGATATCTTTCCAAGTCAAGACGAATCTTGGATTGTCACTGGATCCAATCGGCATTGGATTTGGAGGTGGGCATTAGTGTGTCCAATAGGTGTATTTAACTATTGTTAGACATCTAGTGGGCTTCCAGTTTTCCCCCAATTATAAATATTCCACTGACCACCCTCAACTTTGTGCATATCCCTGATTATTTCCTAGGAATCAATTTTTGGAAGGGGAATTACTGGCATAAAGAGGGGCTGGAGGAGGATATATTCTTAAGGTTTGGGATAGAGGTTTTTAGTTTTTTTTGTGAAATGAAGGCACTGACTTCAATCTCTTATGTTCCTTCCCTTTCCAAAGTTGTCCAATTCCTGGACGGTAGATCTATTGATCTGAGTCTGAAGAAACCCTCAGCGCTCTTCCTCCCCAACCAGTCTGAGTCAGAGATGGCCTCAAGTCCCAAACTATGGGCAGAAAAACCGTCACCCTACAACTAGTAAGAGCCTCCTTACCCCTAGATGCTACCCCATGTTCTTAGGCAGAACTGCTTGCTGGATCTTCCTGTGCCAATGAAATGTTCTATATCTACACACCCAGTATAGCAGCCTATACCCATAACTATTAATCCACATCATATGCATATGGTTGCTTTAAACCATCTTTACTCCCCCTGTTAATTACCTCAAGAGCAAAGACTACACACCAATTACACACTAACCCCAAGTCCACTCCATCACAATGGAGGTCCTCACTGAATGAACTAGTCAGACTCAGTCACCTTCCTTAACATTTAACTCAGCTATGATAGACCATAGCATGTCCCCAAGCCATGCTAGTAGCCCCCTGAATGTGGAGGTTTATAACTTGGAGGTGATAGGGCCACAGTTCCTCCCTGTTGTTGTTGTGAAGATGGAACATAAGGAGAGTTTTTAGTATAAGACCTCATACAGGCTGAGTCTCCAGCAAGTAGTGGCCATTACTGGTATCTCCAACTCTGTTGCAAGGTCAACCTCCATTATATCAGAATACTGGCCTGGACCTCTGCTGGGCAACCAAAATCTCTTTCAAGGGTGTTTCAATGCACATTAGAGTATTAGTATTAGAGAATTGGATTGGGAACAAGGAGATGTCAGAGTGAATCGGGTTCCCCTGGTTGTGTGCTTTCTTTTTTTTTTAATTTTTTAAAAAGATTTTATTTATTTGTCAGAGATAGAGTGGGCACAGGCAGGGGGAACAGCAGGCAGAGGGAGAAGGAGAAGCAGGAGAAGCAGGCTTCCCAATGCAGGGCTCAACCCCAGGACCCCGAGATCATGAGCTGAGCCAAAGACAGATGCTTAACTGACTAAGCTACCCAGACACCCCTGGTTGTGTGCTTTCAGATGGCATTTATCACAGTGACAATTCTTGGCATCGTTATTTGTCTTACATTTTCCTCCCCCGCCATGCTATAAATTCAGAGGATAAAGACTGTATTCCGAGGGCCAAATACGTGATAAGCATTTAATAAATCTCAAGTAGTAGATTTGAAGATAGATGGGCAGATGGGCAGGAACAGACGAGCCATGTAAGCAGAGAAATGAAAACAGTACCAGGAGCCCTGAAATGTAGTCAACAACTTACTGTTGGTCCAATGAAAGCCATGGTCGTGGCTACTCCATCCAGTACGGTGGGAAAGTTGGGTGTGGATGAGTTTTCCAACCTCAGCACTGTTGACATCTGGGGCCAGGTAGTTCCTTGTGGTGGAAGCTGTCCTATGTATTGTCCTGAGTACCCCTGGCCTCAGACTCCTCGACACCAGTAGCTCCCTCCCTCCTTCTGCCTCAACCAACTATCTCCAGACATGGTCAAATGCGGCCTGGGGGACAAAAATCACCCACATCTGAGAACCCTCGAGTTACGTCTGACCCAGAGTCCTGTCCAGCACTGATAGTCCGAGATCCTACTTGGGACAGGATGTTTCTGAACATTGGTATTTTCTGGCATCTCATAGAGCATTGTAGAATTATAAGAATATTTTCAGCTGCTCATGGAAATCACTGTGGCCTGATTATCAGTTTAATATTTGGATCACTGGGCCATTAAAATGCTGATTTGAAATTCAATTTTCTATTTTTAAAAATGATCACTTTGTGAATTATAACTGTTATACGGTTGATTTTATTTAAATGGGTTGTATAATTTCGCCCACTCTGTTCATGAATAATGCTTTATACTTGAATGTCAGAATGCCCGCTAACAACCCTAACAATCACAGCTTATGTCTATAGAATCCCTTCATACAGCCAATGACAGATAGGCTTTATTTTTTCCATCTTCTACTGCTTTTCCCCCAAGAAAGACCTTGAATTAGGTCTCATTAAGGCACACAAAAGCCGGGTCTTTCCCTCACCCCCATCTTCTGCAGGTTTATTTCACTCCCCTCTAATTTGTTAAAGTTGCTTCTGGAAGCCACACAGAAACGTGCATCTGTTTTCTACAACACTGTGCCCGTACATTTCATCGTACAGGAAAAATACACCTTGGCCAAACAGGGAGCTATATTTTTGCAGAAATATTTGTTGCATAGAACCTGTGTGTGCATGAAGACTTCATAAATGTGCCACTATTTTAGTGGTCACAGAACCGGAACCTGACATCAGAGCTAGTGTGGTGATGTCCTGGCCTAGTGTGAAGCTGGCTTCTTCACTGGAAAAGTCGGTATTCCAAGAAATGCAGGGCGGCCTTTAGGATTTCTAGGTCCCATTGATGTGAACTCCATATTCCCCGTGAGATTGGAATACTTAGCGTCCCAAGCAGGATGCGCTGTTACCTCATTATTTCTCCCAAACCTCCTCAGATGAGTACCGTCCTCTCCATTATTTTACTAACAAGAGTGTTGAATGACTTACCTAGGGTCACCGAGCTGGTATGTCACCGACCCAGGGTGTGAATTCAGCTCTCCGCAGCTCTGGAATCTGCAAAATTCTCCTTTACCGATATTTTCCCTAGATTGAGGATAAAATAGGAATTACGTACTTCTTCCACTTCAAAGGATCAGTCCTGGGCACCAAGCTACGAGCTGGTTCAGTATATATCCAAACCAAAGCAGGTTAAGTTTTTTAAGTTCCAAAGTGCTGACAAGGGGGAACTACTGGGTAACAACTTCCTGCCTGTGATGTCTGTGGGCGCAAGAGTTTAATACACAGATTCAAAGTAGTTCCCAGTTTTTAGCTTTGAGACTGTGATTTCCCTCCCTCGAGAGGGAAGTTTTGTTTTAGTTCGTTAGAAAACACGACTTGGCCAAAACACAGTGACTTCAGAGCGCGGTGATAACATATTTTCAAATTTCCTTTGGTGTCTGGCGGCTTAGAATCGAGTTTTGATATATGAAATCATTCTCTTCATCACGCGGCATTCCCATATTTTTTAAGATCACTGAAATGGTCTCCAGCTACGTTTGTTTGTGACATTGTGGTCTTTGGAAGAAATAAACCCAAGTGGAGAAATCCATTAAAACCCGATCATTGATAAATTTCCTTCCACGCCTTTTCCCTCATGACGATGAGATCTTCATGGCAATAATGCCCGTAATGGCAACAGCAACAGAAACGAACTAGAAACTTTCTTAGTCAGAAATGTCACAGCCTGTTTTCTTTAGAAAAGAGAGGAAGGAAGGGAGGGAAAGGAAGGAAAATAAGAGGAGAAGTGTGTCAAAGAATGGAAGTCAATAAACGCCCTCGAGCGTCAGACCCTTCCCTCCAGCCCCCACCATGGTCCGGCAGCCACAGGGACCCCACGTCATCAGCAGGTCTGCAGAGAGGAGCCCCAGCCTTTAAGTTACATAGTCTACCGGGTGTCCCATGTTGGAATTGTGGGCTGTGCCTCCTACACCAAACATGCTGGGCCCCGGCATCCCAGAATATTCCGGAGCTGCCGGATCCCCAAAACCGTGTTCCTTTTCCAGACACATGATTGTAAGACTGTGCATGCGAATTTTAATTCCCCCCAAATGGCCAGCCTAGATAATGGTTCTTTAAAACAAACAAAGGCCACCTAATGCATGCTGCCGTAGTCATTTGGTGGTTTATCTGTTTTAATCCACAGTTTGCAACAAGATGTTCTTTTTTTTCTCATTAGAGAAAGCACAATCCTATTAAAAGTGGACTTCGTCTCTAAAATGAAGCCATTACAGCAGATTTAAACCCGTGCCTCACTATTTCAGTGATTTAATGAGCATCCTATTTGGGGACATTATTGGTTTAAAGAAATAAATCACAAATATTTCATTTCGCACTAGCACGGAGTATTTCAAATTCATTTGCTCAACACAATGATGTGTTTAAATGGATTGTTCTATTGACTGAATTTTGATCACACTACTGGGCATTTGAGATAGAAATGTGCGGACGGGAGTCAGGAATCACTGCACCTGGCTCCGGCTCTGCTGCCGACAAGAAATGAGACCTCAGGCAAGTCATTTGGTTATTTGGGTGCTTAGTTTCTTCTCAGTCAAAGGGGGTTTTTCACCGCCATGAAAGTGGGCTATAGTATTCGACATGTGCTTCCCTTCAGGCAAACAAAAGCACCCCTCAATTAATTTGCCTTTAAAATGACCTTCAGGGGCGCCTGGGTGGCTCAGTGGGTTGAGACACTGCCTTCAGCTCAGGTCATGATCTCAGGGTCCTGGGATCGAGCCCCACATCGGGCTCTCTGCTCAGCGGGGAGCCTGCTTCCCCCTCTCTCTCTCTGCCTGCCTCTCTGCCTACTTGTGATCTCTGTCTGTCAAATAAATGAATGAAATCTTAAAAATAAAATAAAATAAAATGATTCTGAGCTGGGATCTTCTGTCTGGCCGGTCCTGTGAGCCTGAAATAGGAGAAACTAAGGAAGACTGAGTTGAGCTGGTTGTGTTTAAGGAGGAAGACTAAGGGCACCTGGCAGCTGGGGAGGTTTCTGGAACAGAAGTTCTTCATCCGGTGTGTTCGAGGTTTGGTCCACGGAAGGACGTTATGGAGCCTCTGAACATCTGAGATGATCGGCAGCGTGTGAGTGTGAGTGTGCGTGTGAGTGTGTGTGTGTGTGTGTGTGTGTGTGTGTGTGTGTGGCAGAGAGAGATTCTCTGGAGAGAGGAGGATCACGATCTGTGTTGGCTGCCCAGAGATGCTGCCTGGTGAGCGAAGGGAGTTGCCTGTCTCACCGCCTGGGAAGCAAGGAGCAGACCAAGACCCTGACTTAGGGCCCATCCATTGTATTTATGAGCTAGAAACTCGAGCCAATGCCTCTCCAGGTGTGGTCTACCTGTGTCACAGGGCTGTTTACAGCACTGCATGAGAACGTATGAGAAGTGTATACGTGGCCTACTACTTAGCTATTGCTCAATAAATATTAGCTCTATCCTAATTAATATTTTATAGAGGACCTTCAGCTGAGAAAAAGCGATTTATGTGCCATGCATGGAGAAAAGGAAGCAATAGCCTGCCTCATGTCTTAGGTCACTTAGAGTCTCTTCCTCCTGACTGGGCTCTCCTGCTAAAGAATGACGAGTAAAGCAAAGTGCTTTGTCCTGGTGCATCCGGTCTCCCACTAAAGCCGTAAACTCCTTTGCTGCAGTCGCAGGAGAAACTGACAATGTTTTGATGCCAGGTGGAGACCCCTCGGTCTTCTCTTGGCCGTGGGTTGGCTGTGCCCTGCTGGCAAAATAGCTCCTCTTTCGAACCCCCCTGGGATGTTTCTGTGACTTCTATTGAATGGACTCATTAGTTAACTTTACGGTCTCCACGTAAAAAGAGAAGAAGATCCAACCACCGCTAATCTTGTTCTGTCATTTCTTTTCTTTTTTTTTTTTTAAGATTTTATTTATTTATTTGACAGAGAAAGATCACAAGTAGGTAGAGAGGCAGGCAGAGAGAGAGGGAGAAGCAGACTCCCTGCCAAGCAGAGAGCCCAGTGCGGAACTCGATCCCAGGACCCCGGGATCATTACCTGAGCGGAAGGCAGAGGCTCAACCCACTGAGCCACCCAGGCACCCCTCGTTCTGTCATTTCAAGGACGCAGCACTCAAAACCCTCAGTTAGTCCCACCACGCTGTGATCAAAAGGACTGCATTTAAGAATTTATTGGACAGACCCTAATTGAGATAGCTAACATTTGTATAGCTCTTTGGGGTTTACAGAGTACTTTACTTAGGTTTTCCTATTTAATCCTTGCATAGGACTAAAAACGTTAGTGGCACTAATGGGCACCAGCAGAAACCAATTTCAGAAAATGTTAAATACACAAAATTATAAAGTACAATGAGCC
The DNA here is from genome assembly GCF_022355385.1 of Mustela nigripes. NCBI lineage: Eukaryota > Metazoa > Chordata > Mammalia > Carnivora > Mustelidae > Mustela > Mustela nigripes. Next base: position 54,711,186 of record NC_081573.1, read on the forward strand.
TGACTTCCCTGAGTCAGAAGGAAAAATCTGTCTCTTCCTGATCTTGTTTCATATGTTTAAAGGCATCTGTACTTTGGCTTTTCTGAATTTTTGGCTTTGCACCTGGCCTCTTGTTTTAGTTCTTCGAAATAACTGGCCAGTTGTGGCAGTTTTCTGCCTGACTTGAAGTGAAGAGAGATCTTTGCCCTGTAAAGTTCATGTGATTAAAATTAGCTTGGATGTTTCAGATAATGCTCCCTTTCTTTTGATTATGAACATAACTTTTATCTTAACCGAGCAGGAGGAAACATTTAGGGAAACTTCTTGTCATATTTGTATTTCAGCCTTAAAAAAAGGAAAAGAGATATAGTGAAAATTTTCAATCGTTTAAGTGGGAAGTGCCTTATTTGAGATAAACACAAAAGGTTTTAAGTATCGTTGATATTAGTCAAACATAGCAGCTTTTGGCTATTGTCTGAAGAGCTCTCATCTGCTGAGTTGCAGACCTGTGACCTCTAGATAAAGTTTCAAAATGCAGAAAATATTTATCTTCTTGCTATGACCTTCCATGCACAAGACATGAGCCATGGATTTATTTCCTAGGGAACTAGTGACTGAGGAAGATCTATAATTAAATCTGTGAGTTATATGCTACACATGGGAATTGGGTACACACCAAGTCCTTTAGAAAAATCCAGTAGTATTACTATAGCTTCAACTGGTGGAATTAAACTCAACTTTCTTGGGGTGTTTTTAGCAACGTGATTTATAATATGAATATAAGAATTCTCTGTTTCTTTCAAAAATCAGTGTGTATTCAGGCCGGCCTCCCTTTCATTCTAGTCTCAGTGTCCCTCCCCCAATAGGACAGCACCCGTCTCTACTGTCCAAGGAGGCACCTTGTGTAGAAGGCTTGGACATGTCGGAAGCCAGCTGTCTGATCTTAGAGCATCACGGTGTCAGAACTGGAAGGGATCTAAACCAGTAGTTGTCAAAGTTTTCTGAGTGTCGACTACTACTCTTCAAAAAAAAGTCCTATCCAAAGATCCCATAGGTAAGGCCGATACAGGCGAATTGGTTTGGACTGGAAGGACGGAGGAAGGATGGAGGCAGAGTCAATCTTGTTAGACCTCTCAGCCAGGAACCTCCCCAACCCAAAAAGTCAGGGGTGAAACTTTCCCAGTTTGAACATCGGCACCCAAGCCAAGTCACGGATTGGGGAGAGAAGACAGAAATCCAAGAGGCAAGGTATTTGCCATAGCCTGGGTCAGCATCCCATAGCCTCCAGGGTGAAGCCCATCGGGAAAATTTTAAAAAGGTCAGAAAAATGAACAGCTCTTTCCAACCCTGGGCTTGAGTATCTTTTTACATTAAATAATCGCTTGGCTCATGAGAACCTAACTGGGACCACAGCGGTTTCATTTCTCTGTCTGTTGAGTCTAGTAACGGGGCCTTTCCTTTAACCCTTAAAACAAAAATTAACTGTTGACTCCTTTTCTTTCCATGGGACGATGCTCCCTCTATGATCCCGAAGCCGCACGAAGCACCCTATTAACGAGAAGGGAGGACATGGAGAGGGGAGGTAGTCCCAGACGTCAAGGATTGAGTGTAAACGCGAAGACAGTGGTTGTTGATGGTCATGGTAACCACACTTGGCACTTACGCATTCGCCCCGGACTCTGCAGATGATTAACTCTTTTGGTTTGTGTGATGTCTGAGCACTCCATATGTGTATTTTATGTGTCTATGTCTGCACATATATGTGTAGCTGGTACGTATCCGTCTTTCCATCTCCTCCCAATGACCATGAGATGAAGACTATCATTCCCCCCCTTTACAGGTAATAGTACCGAGACCCAGAATCCTAGAGAGTCCACAGCTGAGCTCTGGACTCCGGCAGCCCAGCTCCTCGTCCCAAGCGTGCGCTCTTTACGACACTACATTCACCCTTTTTTCTTGGACTAAGAACTATGTGACTTTCCTTGAGCACGTTGAGAAGCCTCTATCCAATTCTTAATGGGAAACAAAACAAAAAGAGTAGTGACTCAGGGGCTTGATCTGAGGAGAGAAGGAATGAACGTGCAGCGCTTGACCCTTTGCCTGGTACGTAGTAACCTCTCAGTTAGCTTCTGGGTTGCTGTCGAAATCGGCAACCACGTGCCCAAACACTCTTTTTCAAAGGTTCGAAAGCAAATAAAGGGGAAAGACCTCAGGACTGGTTTCTCACGTTTGATGCTGCCCACTGTATTTTCTGGAGAATTTTAAATTCTGCAGGTGGTTTTACGTCTCTGAAGGGTTTTTGAACAACATCCCTTCAGCTAAGGAATCGTCCTGAAGACGATATATCCCGCCCCCCCGCACTGTGTCCTTTAAGCTGTCACGTTAATTCTGTGTCTTCCACTTGTGCGCTGACCTGGCCTATTTCTGGAAATGTCTTTCAGGTTATCATAACAAGAATAGGAATAATCAATAAACTAAGCAGGCACAGTTGTTTGGTTTAATCACCAGGAACAGGATCGTAAATGGCAACAGCGCAGAACGGCCAGGTCCTCTTTTCTCCCCAGCGCCCATGGCCTGATTCGTGCATCTGACACACTCCCCCGGATCCCCGCCATCTTCCTCCACGTGCGCCTTGAGAGTCTCCCCGGCTTCTCCACGGAATACGTCTGGAAACCAATTATCATCTCCCTTTTGTTCCTGCACTGTCTTGTGGAAGAAAGGAAATTATACCTTAGAACCATTCTTTTTATATATATATATTAAAAAAAAAAGCATTTAGTTGCAACATTAGTGCTTTTAAGATGGATTGTCTTCCTTTGAAAGGCCTTGTAGTTGTTGGACGTCTTAGGACAGACTTAGGATCTCCCTCCTGAGTTTCAGCTTCTCCTGTTCTGTGTTTTGTTGTGGTCGCCATTGTCGTGTTTCTGTCTTCAGTTGAATAATATTGAGGAATCTTTCTTTTAAGAAGGTTAATTTTCTTGATTCAGGTCATAGTTGATTTAAAAAAAAAAAAAAAAAGCCAGAGTACATCCAGAAGAGACATGTCACCTGGAGAAGAAATTAATCACAGGCATGTGTCTTGGGATCTCACGCATGTCTGTCATACGCATGTAAACATGCGGTCCCCAGGACATTCATGGGGCCCATGGGTGGAAAATACCTCCACGTGTTTCCTGAGCACCAGCAAGAGCCTGACTCTGCTCACTGTTCCTCTGGGTGACCACTGTGGGCTCAGACTCTTCGGGGCTCACATGGCTCCGGGGGCACTGAGATGGGCTCCACCAACACCAGTGTGTCCATGGGTAGCCCAACATTTGCCTTCACAGCTGCCTTAACATATTAGTAGCTGGACAAGCACATCTTAAGGATGTTTTGAATGAAGCGGGAAGGCTAATAAGCTGCCCCCATAGTGCCGTCAAGTCTTCAGCTTTAGAAAAAGTTCTATATTGTGACTTGTCTCCAACAGGCCCCACTTACATCTAATTGCCTTTCCTGGAAGGGACAACAACAGTGCTTCTGAATGTGACAGCAACTTAGAATCACTCAGATTCTAGAAAAATCTTAGCGCCCAAGCCCCACTCCAGTGATAGTACACCAGATTCTCTGAGCTATGGCTTGTATATTCATTGTCTTGTACAACTCTTCTGAAGATCACAGTGTGCAGTCTGGGTTGGGAACCACTGGATTAAGAGTTACCAGAAATGAAATTTCTCACTGCTCAAGCTGTATCAGATGGACTCATTGTAACCTAGGAAAATTGAAATTTGACTTGAAAGGATGGAACCCCAGGGGCATGAGATTTAGTGGAGAGCATGGGGCCAGAGCAGAAGGGATGCCAGCCCCAGTGAAGGACAAGAAAGATAAAAGGGTGGATGGAGATTTTAAGCAAAACTGTACCCTACAATTTCATAAGCAGGTATCTATTGGATCCTTACAAGAATCATTTGAAGAACGAAGGACATTCACATTACCATAGCCCCTTCATGAACCCGACATTTCTATGCTTCTTGTTGAATTTTTTTCCCAATGCCAGATTCGGTTGGTCCCTCTACCCCTTTCTCAGAGAGCATGCTGTGGTTCGGGGCAAACCTCGATGCTCTGATTCCAGCACCTTCTCCTCCTCCTATCCTGATCACAGACAGCGCGGCCCAAGGCGCCAGGGCCTATAGTTTGTGTTGGCAGAGCAAATCACTGATAGGGCCAGTGGAATGGTTTCTGCAGCCCAGGAGAAATGGTTTGCAGCCAGGAGCTCCCATTGCTGGGGGAGGTGGGTAGCAGACGTCACTTGTTAGCAAACATGCCCTGAGCTCTGGCTATGTGATGAATCGCTGTAGGTTTTATGGATGCAGCAGTGAGCGGAACAGACCGATCCTGTCCTCTTAGAGTCTACTTTCTACAAAGGGAGGTCAACAATAAAAGTTACTAATATATATGGTATGCCAGTGGCTAAGCTAGGCCTTGACGGGGGGTGTTGGGAAGCAAAGACTAGAGATGGGGTACAGGTTGCAGCTTAAAAGCCTTTTCAGGGGTAAAAGCCTTTTCAGGGGTAACACCTCATGGCTGAAGTGCAAACTCACATCTCTCTCAGGGGCAAGCGTCCTAGATAGAGGGACAAAGGGGAGCAAAATCCTGGGGTGGGAGTGTTGAATGTTCTGCAAACAGCAGGTCAGCTGGTATGGGGACTGGAACAGAGCGAGGCAAGGGGATGTGAGACAGGCGAAGAGGTATGACCTCATCATGGAAGGCCTTGTAGGTCACCAGAAGGACTTGGACTTTTATTCTAGCTGAGAGAAAAAACCACACCTGGGAGGGTTTTCACATTCATTGTCCTCTTTCCAGAATCCCTGGCTGGTGGACAGAGACTAGACCACCTTGGGGGGAGAGGGAAGGCATAGGTCAGGGGGCACAGCAGTCATTCAGCTTCTGCAAGTGATAGGGGCTCGGCTCAGAGCTGCACTGGTGGAAGGGGAGAGGGGTGATCGTGGTCAGAATCTTGATGCTTGGAAAATGTTCTGGGGGGATGCTTATAGCTCTTTCACGGAGGGCCACTGCCCGTGTGCCAGGCCACGTCCCTCTGCGAACTTCACTGCCTTCTTTTCTATCCTTGCGGTTTTGCAAAGAAGAAGAAACCACCGCCATCTCCCAGATAAGGAAACTGTAGCTCAGAGACATTCTGGGACCTGCTGGCAGGCCCGTTGTCAGGCTCTGTCCTCTGCGGCTACGACAGGCTGCCTCCTCTCCAAAGTCTGCAACAAATTTAAGACTTAGGGAATTTCTTATTGCATCAGCATGAATATTATTAAATTTCCCATAAACTCCAATTTTGTCTATTTAAAAAGAGTGTGAATCTTTCTTTTTAGAAATTGAGGTGGTTAAGATTAATGACCAACCATAAAATTTTATATGCAATTATTATAGTTTACAGGGCCTTCTTCGACTGCCTGACGAGCTACTGTCTTTTCTTTCCCTTGTTTGTCAGAATGGGTTTGCACACCGCTGACCAACACCTTGAGTGCCAGGAAGTTTGGACAAGGCCATTGGTGAAGCTGTATTTTTAACTTCTGCTCTAGGGATGGGATCTCATCGAAGCTCGCTGACATTTACCCACCTTGCATCAGTAATACAGGAGGGTGCATTTTCCATTCTCATTAGCTTTGTTTGATAGAATCTTTAGGAAGGAACATAATTCTCTGTTTCAACAAAATTAAGTCATTTTTGTTGTTGTTTCGTGACAGATAACATGAAAACTTGTGTTGTGGTGCGTGTGTGTGTGTGTGTGTGTGTGTATATGTGTCCCAACCTAATCTGGGGTTCCATTCTGACTTTTGGACTCCATGGTTTCTGGCTTCCTGTGTCCTTCTGGTCCCCAGACGTCCAGCTGCAAGCCCGCACCTCCAGCCCCTCCTGCAGGATCTCTCCTTCTGAGCAGGACTGCTTTGCACCCAGCTTCCCTGGGAGTTACCCAAATCTTATTCTCAAAGTTTGAACCCTCCTCTATAGTCTACTTTCAAATTCTATTTTCTTTTTTTATTTATTTTATTTTTCCAGTGTTCCAAGATTCATTGTTTATGCAGCACACCCAGTGCTCCATGCAATACGCACCCTCCTGAGTACCCACCACCAGGCTCACCCAACCTCCCACCCTCCTTCCCTCCAAAACCCTCAGTTTGTTTCTCAGAGTCCACAGTCTCTCATGGTTCATCTCCCCCTCCAATTTCTCCCAATGCACTTTTCCTTTCCAACCCCCAGTGTCTTCCATGTTATTCCTTTTGCTCCACAAGTAAGTGAAACCATATGATAATTGACTCTCTCTGCTTGACTTATTTCACTCAGCATAGTCTCTTCCAGTCCCATCCATGTTGATACAAAAGTTGGGTGTTCATCCTTTCTGATGGAGGCATCATACTCCATAGTGTATATGGACCACATCTTCCTTATCCATTCGTCCATTGAAGGGCATCTTGGTTCTTTCCACG
>NC_081573.1:54717740-54752558 GCF_022355385.1 Mustela nigripes
ATACTCCATAGTGTATATGGACCACATCTTCCTTATCCATTCGTCCATTGAAGGGCATCTTGGTTCTTTCCACAGTTTGGCGACCGTGGCCATTGCTGCTATAAACATTGGGGTATGGACGGCCCTTCTTTTCACTGCATCTGTATCTTTGGGGTAAAAACCCAGTCGTGCAAATTGCAGGGTCATAGGGTAGCGCATTTTTAATTTCTTAAGGAATCTCCACAACTGTTTTCCAAAGTGGCTGCACCAACATGCATCCCTACCATACACAAAGATAAACTCAAAATGGATTAAAGACCTCAATGTGAGGCAGTAATCTATCAAAATCCTAGAGGAGAACTTAGGCAGTAACCTGTTCCACATTGGTCACAGCAAGTTCTTTCAAGACACATCTCCAAAGGCAAAGGAAACAAAAGCAAATATGAATTTTGGGGACTTCATCAAGATCAAACGCTTCTTCACAGCAAAGGAAACAGTCAAGAAAACAAGGAGGCAACCCACGGAATGGGAGAAGATATTCGTAAATGACAGTACAGACAAAGGGCTGGATATCCAAGATTTATAAAGAGCTCCTCAAACTCAACACACTAAAAAACAGATAATCACTTCAAAAAATGGACAGAAGCCAAGAACAGACACTTCTCCAAATTCTGTTTTCAACCTCTGGCTCTTCCTTTTTTTGGCTGCTCCAGAACTAACAGCCTGGAGCAGAAGTATAGCAGTAGCTGGGAAGGGGTTCTGTTCCTCAGGACTGGGAGGTCGTGTGTGACAGAAACTCACCCAGAGAGCTGAAGTCAGCAAAAGGGTATTTGCTGACCCCCAGGAAATTCAAGGGTGCATATGGCTTTAGACCAACTGGGTCCCATATTCAAATAATTGTTCTTTCTGCTCTCCCTTTGTATGGTAGCCTCATCCTCTCGTCTCTAGAGAGAGTCTTTCTCCCAACAGCACAAATAGCCTCCTAGCATCATCACCAAAGGCAAAAAGCCTCCCCAAGCCCCATGAGTTCTCGAAGGAAAGACTGGAGAGAATAACGTTTGATTCAACATTGGGCAAATGCCCATTAATGAGGACATCTAAGACCAGAGAAACAGGTTCAGTTGGGCCAGAAGCACTTCCCTTTGTGGGTGGGGGTGGACGATGTCATGGCACAGTGATGTGGTATTAGCCAAGTGTCGTGAGGCAGGTTCGAGAGCTGATACGGGAAGGGGCTGGGGAGCCCCTTGGGGTAATCTACAACCACCAACCTTCCCTACAGTTAGAAGGTCTTGAGCACCTACTATAGGTCCCCACATGGTACCAGGTACATAGAAATGATAAAGCGATGACTAAAACATTGACCGTGCCTCAAGGAGGCTGTTCCTTAGGAGGGGGTCTTCTTAGATTATAGGGATTGATCGATTTGCATGCCTCCCTTTGCTGCTAACTAAGACAAAGGAGAAAGAGCCCCAAGTGTTACTACTCTGTCTCATGAATTATATTTCCAAGGCAATAAAATTTGAAGATAGCAATTAGTTAACCATTATGAAGACAAATCTGCAAATATTTCTCTTACTGTGGTGACATTTAAAATGCTTCCTGCTCTACCAGTCAATTGGATTTTTCCCCCATCTTCTCATAATGGCTAATTGCTAAGCAATTGATTGAATCCCCTTTGTTACTACATAATTACTAAGTTGGCCCAAACAGCTGCCCTGACCATTTCTCAGTCTGCTCATTTTGGTCACCTAAAGGGCGGGTTTGGGGTGGGAATGTTCTTATTTGGTTAATCTCCTTGCAAATTATCGATCTGATTGCTTAATGTAGTGATTCAGAGCAAAGGTTCAAAGGGCAGGAAAGCTTAAGTGATCCTCGGGGAAGGTTTGCTAACCTGCCCAAGCCTCAGTATTTTGCCTGTAATATGGAGAGAGTAAGAATCCACCCGCAAGGATTTGGGGAGGGTCGCATGAGATATGACATTCTCAGTGTTCAGCGCCCCTGGGGCATCACCTTGTAATAAATCAGAGGTGCTCGCGTTTCCTCTAGGCCGATGCAGGAGCAGTCTTAGGGGAACTTGGTCAAAATTCTTAAATGCTCTGTGACTCAGGTCCCCATTCTGTAAAATGGGGATGATAAAGCCACCTGCTTCATAGAGTTTATCTGATGATAAAAAGACATGGAAAGGCGGGGCTCCTGGGTGGCGCTGTCAGCTAACCTCTGCTCTTGATTTCAGCTCAGGTCGTGATTTTTAGGGTCATGAGATTGAGCCCCATGGTGGGCTCTATGCTCAGCAGGGGGCCTGCTTCTCTCTCTCTCTCTCTCTGTCTCTCTCTCTCTCCCTTCCCCCACTGACACGTGTGCTCATGCTTGCTCTCTCTCCCTCTGAAATCTTTAAAAAGAGAAAGAGAGAAAAGCATATGGATTAAGATGAAGGTCAAAGGGGCTGGGGAAGGCACCAGAAGCCCCAAGCCCCAAGCCCCACCCCCATCCGCCCTGGCTTCTCGGTGGTTGTTGAGTTACTGACCGCACCTGGCGCCGTGCTCAGGTGGGAACGCTTCCCCGGGCTCCAAACCCTTGGATCCGAAGCTGCGGGTAGGAGCCTGGCGTCCTGGGCTTCCGCGGCGTTCGTCCTTCGCCCGTGTGTGCTCGCAGGTAACTGCCCGGTGTGCAGTACATGTCGGGCTGGCGCTGGGGGTTCGTGTCTGTGCAGAACCGGGGGGAGAAGGGGAACACGGGGTCTCCCTCCCGGAGCTGTTGGGAGCTGGGGCCGTTGGAAGAATTGCTCGGAATGATCCCGGTGCTTTTTGGACATTGCTGGCTATTATCACAAGATGAGATCTTCCTTCCGGCGCTTTGCGGGATTCTAACTCTCTCCCCATAAAAAAAAGAGCAACACGCTCTGAGAAAAGTAATTTCCCCAGAGCCGTGTCCGAAGAAGGAATGGGAACGGGGGCGGCGGAAGGAGCCGAGTTCCCGCGGCTCGTTGCCCGGACTCAGACTCGGCTGCTCCGTGGCGCGGTCTTTGCCCGAGAGCTGGAAATGCGGGGGCTGCGCGGGTGTGCCTGGTGCGGCGCCTGAGCCGCCCCGTGGCGGAGTCTGGGAAAGTCCAGAGGACTTGGGTCTCTAGTTGGTCCAACATGCGTACGCCAGGGCAGTGTTGCCCGGACAAGGGCCCAGTAAGGGTGGTTCGGCTGAGAACTGCGTGAGGTACAGAGAAACGGTGCGTCCAAGGGGAGGTCTGATTCTCCCTGCAGGGTTGTGTTGTTTTTTTTTTTTTAACTAAATTTATTTATTTTCAGCATAACAGTATTCATTGTTTTTGCACCACACCCAGTGCTCCATGCAATCCGTGCCCTCTATAATATCCACCACCTGGTACCCCGACCTCCCACCCCCCACCCCTTCAAACCCCTCAGATTGTTTTTCAGAGTCCATAGTCTCTCATGGTTCACCTCCCCTTCCAATTTCCCTCAACTCCCTTCTCCTCTCTAACACCCCTTGTCCTGCATGCTATTTGTTATGCTCCACAAATAAGTGAAACCATATGATAATTGACTCTCTCTGCTTGACTTATTTCACTCAGCATAATCTCTTCCAGTCCCGTCCATGTTGCTACAAAAGTTGGGTATTCATCCTTTCTGATGGAGGCATAATACTCCATAGTGTATATGGACCACATCTTCCTTATCCATTCGTCTGTTGAAGGGCATCTTGGTTCTTTCCGCAGTTTGGCGACCGTGGCCATTGCTGCTATAAACATTGGGGTACAGATGGCCCTTCTTTTCACGACATCTGTATCTTTGGGGTAAATACCCAGGAGTGCAATTGCAGGATTTAAATGGTGCACGTGCCTTTAACCCCCAAAGCACAGAAATTATTGTTTAAAAGAACATTGAAACTGTGTATATTTTAGTGGGATAGTTGGCCAAGATGGAGGCTTCCGTGGGGGATATAAGCAGAGTATGGTGTCGGGAGGCACATATCTAGCTGTCTGACTCTCTTGGGGAGCTGAGTGTTTCTGCCTGGACAGGAGCCGCTGTGACCTGGACTGTTGCCAGCGTCCAGGGAAATGTGGAAGTTATGCTGGAAGGAAAGCTGTCAGGGTGTTCTCGGTAGTAGCTACCTTGCTAACAGATGATTCTGACGTATCCCACATGCCGTCTCTTTGCCTACCTTAGGTCTATTTTAATATTTAAACAACTGTCCCAGGGGATATGATCCCCATTTTACAGTGGGAGGAGCCGAGGGTTAGAGACACTCGTAATCTCTGACACACATGCCATTACGAGGCTGAGCGAGAACTTGAACCCCCGCCCCCAGCTCAACCTTGCTAGCTGTGCACTCTGAACCCCACACACAGGCACAGAACAAGGATTGTCGGTATTCTCTTCCTCTGCATGGCGGGGTGGGAGAGCTCTACCTTTTTGGAGCCGACCCCGGGTTCTCTGAGGGACAGAGGGTATGAGACTGCGTTCCCAGTGGAAGCACGCAGGGTCTCCCAGAGACCTTTTCCTGCAATCTCCACACTCCATTTATTTGTGGAAGAGTGTCATTCAGAAACAGAGCGCTTCGCCTGACAGTAACAAAAAATGAAAAAACAAGCGAACAGAGAGCTTCAGGGTGCCTATCTTTGGCACTTGATTGCTTCATTGCTGTGTCTGCTTCTCACTTAAATCACTGGCTCCTTTTCTCTCTTGCTCCCCATCCTCACTGAAGGGCGGTAGAAACAGAAGTCGGCCTGGCATCAGACCAGCCTTGCTTTGCTTGACACTTCTTGGAAAATTCAGTCCAGCTGTGTAGTGTTCAACTTCCTCCTCTATGAGATGGGGCTAGCAATGCCTCTTTAGAGTAAGGAACTGCTACAATAATACAAGAGAAGCCTCTAGCAAGTTGCCTGTCCCAAAGCAGACACTTAACTAATATCAATCTCTCTCTGATTTGACCTTTGCTCCCATAAGATGGGGAGGGAGAATCTGAAAGAATCATATATTTCCATTAGACATGCTGTCATTCAGGGATGCCTGGGTGGCTCAGTTGATTAAGCATCAGACTCTTGACTTTGGCTCAGGTCATGATCTTGGGACCATGCGATCGAGTCTTGATTTGGGCTCTGCTTTAGGTACGGAGCCTGCTTAAGATTCTCTCTCTCCCTCCCCCTCTGCCTCTCCCTGCTCTTAAAAAGAGAGAGAGAGAGAAGAAAAAGAAAGAAAACACGGTCCTTCACACAAGGACTATTTTTTCTGCATCTCAGCATTTATAGTTTTTATGATTCTCCACCTTACAGTCCTCCAGGATACCTGATCCCGACATCTGACAGTGTGAAGATCAGTTAGATCAGTTTTTTTGTTTTGTTTTGTTTTGTTTTGTTTTTTCTAAATAACATGATGTTGGCAAGGCCCAGGAGGCCCTGGGCTTTCCTTTCTCCTGGCTGTAGCCCTTACCAGATTCAAGTGCACCCCAACATGGCCACAGAGGTCACCTCTATCCTGAGTTCTCAGAAGAGCCTTGGCTTTTAGGACTCAAAATTCGAGGATGACCACACTTGCTCTTAGTAGTGAAGATCCAGAATAGTTTTAAGAGCAAAATGACTGCATAGAAATGAAAACCACATTGTTTTCCTGTCGCTCCATGGATCCTCCACTTCCACTAGAGAAAAAGGAGAACACCCAATTACGAAGGATGGAAGCATAAAAGGAACCCTGTCAGCCCTCCCAAACTGTTATTGATCACTCCAACGGGCACGCATTGCTCACCTCCCATTCAGGACCGTCTCCTATAACGGACGTTTTCATGGCCAAACAACAAAGAGATGGATTGAGCTGGCCAGTTTGTCTGTCTCCCTTTCTTGGGTGAAAATAAGATGAATTACTAAGTCCTTTTTCTTTAGGATGAAAAGAGAATTAAAACAAAAAGAATGTTTTAGCAGCAAATAGCTATCCTGGAGTAGATGAAGTAGGAATTGAACTTACTTACCTGCCTTCACCAGAGAGTCGGAAGGAGTAGCAGAGTGCAGGTGGGCGGCAACACTCTGGGGGGATTCGGGCTAGAGTCTGCCAATCGGGGATTGCAGTCATGGTGATTTCAGGAGGCGTGGTTGCTGTGTTACTCGCTGTCCCACAATCTGCTTTTTCTTCATTGATGACCATCTCTCTCTCCCACTTTGATGTGCAAACCCCTAACAAAATGGAATTTCAAAGCTAATGGTAATACTTTCCACATATGGGTGAAAACATGTGAAGGAATATCCAAGTAGAAATAACTGTATGGGCATTCTTTCTCTTTGTTGGAGGAATCCCACCTTTGGGAGTCTATCCAAAGGAAATAATCCAAATGCATAGTCTGTTTTTGGAGAAAGATGTAGTTGCTAGCTTTGTTCACAGTATTCTTTACTTAGAAGAGTCAAGCATCCACTATCATTGAGGTGGTAAATGATGGCATATCTACTATAAAATATTGGGCGGCCATTAATAGGGAGCTAGTGATAGTAAGGAAAAGACTCATGATATATGTGAATATGTGTAGACAGATAGATGAATTGATGGATTGATGTTTTAAGGCAACTCTTATCAAAATCCCTGCAAGGTTTTCTGTAGGCATAGACAAGCTTATTGTAAAATTTATGTGGAAAGACACAGGCCCCAGAATAGCTTAACAGTCTTGAAGAAGAAGGATTATTAAGGCAGGGTGGGGCAAATCACTCTGCCTGATGTGAAGACCAGATAGCTGCAGAAGTCAAGACAGTGTGGTGCAACAGAGGAAGATGGGTAGATCAGTGGGAGAGAATAAAAAACCTAGAAACAGCTCCACACTAATATGCTCAACTGATTCTCAAGAGAGAGATACAAAAGCAATTCCATGGAGGAGGGTTAGGTCCTCCCACAGATAGTGCAGGAGCACTTGCACGTCTGTAATCAAAACTGAACCTGAACTTGAACCTTATACCTTATACAAAGGTTAGCTCAAAATGCATTGTCGATGTAAATGTAAACTGTGGAACCATGAAGCATTTAGGAACAAATGGGAGAAAGCTCAGGGATTCAAGGCTAGGCAGAGTTCTTAGACTCAACAGAAAAGGTGAGATTCCTAAAAGGAAAATTTGATTAGGTGAACCTTATCAAAACTTAAACTTTTTATCAAGGAAAAATATTATTAAAAGGATGAAAAAGGGGTGCCTGGGTGGCTCAGTGGGTTAAGCCTCTGCCTTCAGCTCAGGTCATGGTCTCAGGGTCCTGGGATGGAGCCCTGTATTGGGAATCTCTGCTCAGCAGGGAGCCTGCTTCCCCCTCTCTCTCTGCCTGCCTCTCTGCCTACTCATGATGTTTCTCTCTGTCAAATAAATAAACAAAATCTTTTAAAAAAATGAAAAGACAAGCTACAAATTGGGAAGAGACACTGACAAACTGTGTATCTGACAAAGGATTCATATGTGCAGAAGGGGAAAAACTGTCAAAATTCAGCAGCAAAAATCCCCAGCCAACCTTACTAGAAAATGGGCAAAAGACATGAACAGACATTCCACCAAAGAGGACCTATGGATGGCAAGTGAGCACATGAAAAAATGTTTAACCTCAATACCCATGAGGGAAATGCAAATTAAAACCACGAAGCTATCAGTGCGCATCTGTTAAGATGGTTAAAAAAAAAAATAAGCAGAGTCACTACAGTCAATGCTGATGAGGACACGGGAAACCGCATCGCTCAGAGACTACTTGGTGGGGATGCTGAATGCTACAACCATGCTGAAAACCAGTCTGGCAATTTCTTGTAAAACTAAGGGTGCAGTTGCCCCAAGACACAATAACTGCACTTCTGAACTTGTATCCCAGAGAAATGAAAGCTATGTCCACCCAAAAACCTGTACTTACATATCCATAGCAGCTTTATCTGTAATTGCCAAAAACGAGAAACAACCCAGATGGCCTTCAATGGAACATCCATACCATGCAATTCCGCTCAGCAACAAAACGAATGAATTCTTGAGACACAACTTGGAAGAATCTCCAGGAAATTATGCTGAGTGGAAAAGAAGCCAATCCCGAAGGCTACATACTGTATGATTTCATTTATGTGGCGTTTTCTCAATGAGAGAATTATGGGAATGGAGAACACGTGAGTGGTTGCCAGGATCTAGCGATGTGGGGGAAGGGTGGTATATTGGAGAGAGGAGGGAATGGTTATAAAATGATAACAGGGGTCATTGTGATGACGGAACTGTTTAGTAGCTCGATGGTGGTGGTAAATTCAGCCTGTACGTGTGACAACATTGCATAGAATGAGATACATGCACACACACAAATGCATACAAGTAAAACTGGGGAAATCTGAACAGAATCCATGGATTGCAGCAATGTCAGTATCCCAGCTATCATATTGCACTACAGTTATACAAAATGGCGGCACTGGGGGAAACTGGGTAAAAGGAATTTCTTGTAACTGTATGTGACTCTACGATTATCTCAAGATTAAAAAAAAAAAATTAGAAACATATTTAGGCAGTGGTATGCATTTAAAAGACGAGGAAAGGGGAACATGGGTGGCCTGGTTGCTTAAGTGTCCAACTCTTGATTTCAGCTCAGGTCATGATCCTACATCAGGTTCCATGCCCAGTGGGGCGTCTGCTGGAGATTCTTTCTCTCGCTCTCTGCCCCTTCCCCTACTTGCGCTCTCTCTCTATCATTCTAAAAATAAATGAATAAATAATTTTTTATTTTTTTTTTTAAAGACTGGAGGGAAGTCATCGATATCTTAAAATAGTTACAACATCCAGCACCCTGCTGGGACATAGAGCACATTGTTCCTCTAGCATCTACTTCAGT
Source organism: Mustela nigripes (assembly GCF_022355385.1). Taxonomy (NCBI): domain Eukaryota; kingdom Metazoa; phylum Chordata; class Mammalia; order Carnivora; family Mustelidae; genus Mustela; species Mustela nigripes. The sequence goes on from NC_081573.1 coordinate 54,726,536, forward strand.
TTGTTTTCCGGATTTTACCTAGTGTACATGTGTCAGTTTTGTAGAGGGGATAAAAGTACCCCTGATTTTTTATTTGAAAAAAAAAAAAACCCTTCATCACCAACTGCAACAACTTACAGTCCTATTTCCAGCTTATTCTGAAACCATCTCCACCTTCCTTCTTCTCCTGCCACCCAAGTGTAAAGGGAGAGCGTGCACACGTACACACACTACACACACAGACACATGGCATTATGACCTGTGAGAATAGATCAGTGGGGACTCAGTGCTCAAAACTCAACATTAACAGTTTACCGCTAATGATGCACGAACCATTGTTAGCCGTGAGGGACGTTTGCCCCCGAGGCTGGTAAGTAGGATGCCTTGTTGTGGCTTCCATTTGTGATTCACAGCCCAAGTCCAGTGTAGAGACAGAAGGTGCAGCCTGATGGATAATAAAAGGGCAGAGATATAGACAAAGAAAATAATGAGAAAGCGATTATTTAGCCACCTATTTCACCCTCTCCACCTCACCGGGTAGCCCCCATCCTTTGGTGCACACGTAATTTGAAGAACCCAGAGCATATGATTGGTAGTAATCAAATAAATTCATAGGATGGGAACAGGGCTCAGGAGCCTATAAAAGATTCAAGTCCTACTTCCCCTTAGGAGAGAGGTATCCAACCAGTATTAATATTTTAGAAATACTAGAAGGTAGAAGAGGAGCCATTATTCATCCCTAGCACCTCCATGGTACTAAAATTAAATAATGGATTTTTTTTAAAGACAGAATTGCTAGAGTTGTGGAACTATAAAAAATATTCCTCTCTTGGGGATGTTGCATTTTTTGCTTTTATCTTTTCTTCTCCTCTTGAGAACATTTTGATTTACTTCTGTGATAAGCTTATAACAACTAAGGAACTTGGGAGGCGGGATGAGCTAGACTGGGAGGGAGGGGGGTGAGGCAGCTGACAAATGAGCCTGTGTAAATTTGTTTGGCTTCGAGTCAGAAAGCTCCAGGACTGTGCATGCATTCATTTCCCACTGCATAGCATGTGTGTCCGCACATATGGGCTGAGGCCGTGGGCCCTATAATAGTGAGCACCCACTGTGCCGTGTGAGCTTGGGGTCTGAGCACACTTGTGTGCTCAACAGAAGCCCTGGGAAGAAGACCCAGCTCACCCCTTCCTAGTTCAGCAAAAGCCTTGAAACCCCCAGCACTGCTCCTTGAGGAGGCATCTGGTCTACTGGTGAAGAATTGTGCAGCCAGGAGTTGGCATCGCACCAGCATGTGCAGCTTTGGATCGACTCAGCTGGTCTCTGAGGTCTCCGTGTCTGGCTCTGCCCCCAGAACTAGCTGTGTAACCCAGTTGGACACATGACTTCACTCTCCTGACTCTCACTTTCCCTACCTCTGCAGTCGAGCAATAGAAATAACACTAACTACCTGGCAAAAGATACGTAAAGCTTTAGCTTGATGCCTGACGTTTGTAAGACCTCAGTGAAAGCTGTTATTATCTAGGATGCAGCTTGAGGGCTTTAAAAAATCCTCCTAATTATAAAATTACTCTTCCTGATATTGACATGTTGCTGTGTTTGGATATGCTCAGATGTAATTGTTAGTATTTGTGGAGTGCCACCTGTGTGCCAACCACAGTACCCAGAACTCACCAGGACCTCAGGAGCTCAGAGCTCTCAACCCCACTGAACTGAAGAAGAAACTGATGTTCACAGGGATGAAAGGTTCCCTCAAGGTCAAACCCAAGGACAATATAAGCGGACCCGAAAACATTTTCTAAACCACTGCACTGCCGAAGCAAGACTGGTGGATATTGCTCGGCTCCTAGAGATATGGAGTCTAGGGGATGGAGGAGAACCCTTGCCCTCCAATGGGTCGAGTGGCTGAGCTGGGTCTGAACAGAGATCCCTGGGCAGTGCCTCAGTCCTCACTGGCCTCATGCAGCGCTGATCCACACCTGTTCGGGGCTGCCTCAAGCTTCAGACTCAAGGGACTCTCACAGCGAGGAGTGAGAAACAGCCTCAGAGTCGATCTGATACTGGTCACCTGCACAGCACCTGTACCAGCGGGGGGTGTGAGCTTGGACACCACAGTGACGGGCTCCTCCAGCACAAGAAAGCCGATGCCATCAGCTACTGCTCTCCAACCTCAGAATGTTCCTCTTAAGTTGAAATCTGTCTGTTCAGCAACTTGTCTTCATTGACCTTCCTGAAACAGCAAGACTAAGCCGATTTCCTCTTCAGCAGGTCTTTAGGTGATGCCCAGAACTATGCCTCCTGCCCCCCTTTCTATGTTTCTAATCACTTTTGGGATCTCACTATGTTAATCTTACATAAAACAGACCACACTGGGGGTCTGGAGGGCTCAGTTTGTTAAGCGTCTGACTCCTGATTTTGGCTCAGGTCATGGTCTCAAGGTCCTGGGATGGGGCCCAATATTAGGCTCCACACTGGGCATGCAACCTGCTTTGGATTCTCCCCCTCTCTCTCCCTCTGCCCCTCCCCCCACTTGCACACACACACACACACTCTCTCTCTCAAATGAATGAATATATCTTTAAAAAAAAAAAAAAAGAAAAAAGAAAGAACAGACTACCTTGCTTCTCCCTCAAATACATGCTTTCCTCCAGGGTCCCTACCTCACATAACTCACCATACAACATGACCTGTTATGGAGTAATCACCTACTACAAGGCCGTTATTGGGCAATTGTGTTTACCCATGGCTGTTTTAAAGTGTTGGTTGGCATATCTTGAGAGGAACGAAACCCATACACACCCCCCACCAAGAGCCTTCCATTTGTTGTGCATCTTTTGAAACCCATCACCAAAGTCTTTATTTACTCATAATTTGTATGATCCTCTCTTGATGGGCTTCCCTGAGAAGAACCATAGTTTTAGAAAGATGTTTACCCAAGTTGATCCCCATGCATCCAGCTCCCTATTAATCTTCAGGGAGCAAACTGCTCTACTCTGAAAAAAATGTGCCTTTCACTGGGATCATTTAATTTAGGGCAGGCCACTCAAAATGAGTGGGAGCATACCAGAGTATCTCATAACTCAAGCCCAAGATGCAAAGATAGTCCTTATCAGAAATTGATAAGCCATTTTCAAATCAAGATAGCTATGGAAGCTCATTGATTTGTGCATTTATTTCCTTTCCTTTCTGACAACGTGGTCTCTCATTTCAGTTTCTATTTATATAGCCTCTTTATTTATTACAAAATAGTTAAGCGTCTCCTGTGCACCCTGCACTGTTCACAGCCATGAACAAAAGAAAAGTCCCTGATAACATGGAGCCTATATTTTAATGGTAAATAGAGATTATAAACAGTCAAGTTCGTTGGGTGATGATGGGCTCTGGGAAGATAAACAAGACAGGGTAATGAACCTACAGAATGATGTTGGAAGGGAAGCCACTATTTTTTTTTTAATAAGATAGTCCTAGAAGCCCTCACTGAATAGATGAATGTACTTAGAGAATTCAGGGACAGTGAAGGAATGAGCTATGCAGAGAGATACTTGGTAATACTCTGGTGAATTAAAGCCATTTACTAGACACCATTGGGAAAGGGAACTGTGATATTTTGGTAGAAAGTATAATTTAAAAGACCAAGTATGAGGCATAAGATTAAGTAATACTGGAGAGGATAATTCATCATCCAGGGCTTGAACCTAACCAGCTTCGTATACACACAAGCATTTATTGCACTCTCTTTCTGTTTTCCAGGTAGACTATATTCTTCGTCAGGGTCCACACTTACGGCCCAACAGGGTCTCCCCAAAATGGTACCTTTGGCTTTTACACTGATAAGACTTTCAGAGTCTGTAGCCCTTACTTAGCTAGCTGACTCAGTCTCTCCCTGTCCCAATACGAGGCTTCCCAAAGAGATGATCTGATTGGCCAGGCTCTGGTTTTGGATAGGAGCCTCTGGGTCAGGAGAGGGTAACCCAAGGGCTGAAACAGGGTAGACCCAAGCAAGGCAGTGTGGGGGAGACGGCAGCCAAACAGAATGGGAGGATGAGTGAACCCGGCAACAGATGAGGTTGAACACAGAGGCAGGGAGGGCTTGTAAAGAGCCTTGAATGCATGACTGAAGGAGCCTGAGTTTTCTCTGAAAGTGATGGCATGAGGGCCCTTGAAAGATTTTCATCTCGCATGACCCGATTTCGAGAGAGAGTAGCTGCTTCAGGGAATGAGGAACTTTGAAGTCCTTCTAACCAAGGTACACACAAGGCAGAATAGAGTATCAGGATTTCGACTGAGAATGATTGAAATTTTATTTATGTTTGACACTGCTTGTGTTTCCAAGCGTCAGAGTTAACATTAAAATTTGTCCTGAATTATAAGAATAATAAGAATAAGTGTTGAAACTCTCAGTAAAAAGGCAGCCAACATGCATTTCCAGGGAGAAATTGTTCAATTGTTCATGTTTGTTACTTCCAAATGGGAATAGCTCCAGGTTCATAATGCTGATTTTGTTCCATTGCTTTCTCTGAACTGTGGTTCAGATGAGTGCATAAATATTTGGTTTAATATTTCTTTGGGAACTGTAAAAATCTGAAGTGATGGAAGGGAGAGGAACAAGAGCAATGGTGAGGAAGGAAAGTTGGTAAGAGATTAAGTGTGTATATTTCAACAGTGCCCAAGGGCATGATTAATTTATTATCCTCTTAGATGGCAGAATGCATGCAGAAACCTCCAAATTACGCCATTACTATGACAAAGCTAAGAGGATGTGAGAAGGTAAAGATATTCCTGCCAGGAACTTGATGTATGGGGAACATGGTTGACCCACTGGATACATATAAATCTGGGAATGGCGACTTGAAAGTCCCTAATCTTGGCTCTGCCACTGGCATAAGGCCTGAGATGAACATCTCTGCTCTCAGCCTTCACGGGGTGGGCATGTCACCAGGAGGCCAGACTGGAGCATTGTCAGCAGCGCCAGGCTCTGAACCTTTGTTGATTCTACTTCTGGGCTGTTTCCACTCAACCCAGCACACATTGCTTAGTTAGCCATATGGAGTCAGGCTTAAAACCATGGGCTCTGGATACTTGGATTCAAATCCAAAGTTGTTTCCTAGCTTGACTTTGCCAAGGTGCATGGGACTCAGTTTACTTCTCTATAAAGTGAAGATTAATGTCAGTATCTATTCCATAGAGCTGTTGTAAGGATTAAATAGAACTAATGTTTAGAATAGAGCGTGACAAAGAGTTCGTGTTCCATATAAAGTAGTTCCCGTCATTGTCCTCTTCCTCCTCCTCCTCCTCACCACCATTATCATCATTTAATAGCTATAAAAAGAACAGCTGCATTATTGAACATTCTAGGTATTTAAGTATTGCATGTCTCTCAGATCATTTACTCACCATATTCCTTTTAGGATGGGCATTACTGCCCCCATTTTGCAGAGGATGGGCATGAGGTTCAGAGAGGCCATTTTGCTTACAAAAGTCCACATGGCTCATGAGCTCTGAACTGGGATGCAGACACATCCTTACCTATCTTCCTTACCTATCTAGTTGGGATAGGTTAGGCTTTGCTGTAGTGACAAACAATCCCCAGTTTCAGTTGATCAAAGTACCAGAGGTTTAGTTAAGCTCTGGGTCCTTTGAGGGTCAAGTGGAGGCTGTGCCCCTCGTCACCACCATTCTTTCCTTGGGATCTAGGTGGATGAAATCACCAGTATCTGGACAATTGCTGGTCACATGCAGAAAGCAAAAAGAACATGGATAAGCACACCATAGGTCTGAAAGCTTTTGCTCAGAATTAGCTGAAGTGACACATGTCACTTTCACTCGTACTTCATTGGCCAAAGCAAGTCGTAATGCCACAATCAACGTCAAATGTCTGGGGAAATACAGTCCTACTATGTGTCCGGAAAGAGGGGAGCCAGAAGAACAGAGCCTCAGCGATTGAGTCTTGTAAGTCACCCATAAATAGAATAGACTGCAGGTATAGAAGATCTAGAGTTTTTACCGGGGATTTCAGGGGCCATCTTAATTTTCAGTAGCATAACAAGAATCAAGGTCAAGGAAAATGTTTCGCCTATTCCCTTGGACAATAGAGGGTGCAAAAGTGTGATACTAATGGGCAGTGAATGGATTTTGGGTCCAGACAAGAAAGGCACAATGACTGAATGTTCCAAAAATGACCCTCTTTCACTGATCGGCTCTAGCATCTTGCCCATGTGTGATCTAGCCCATGTGTGATGTTGCATAATCCAGACTTCAGGGACTGCCTACGAGCGTGAGCCCCTGAGGACGGCAAGGACTCTAGGGCTCATAAAGGGTCAATAAATGCTTTGAATGGAAGAAGAGGAGGTAGAGGGACACCGGGCGTTAGAGGAAGGAAACGTCTTTCCAAAAGTCACGGGAGAGAAGGGACCCTGAGGCTAACAGAATGGCCTTGTGAGTTTGGTGTCTATTACTAACAAACGTACACTGAGTTCTTGCAGTGAGAACTGCATTGTGCCAATTACAGATTTAGACATGCAGAGGCACACGATGTTTTGCCTTTTTGCAACTAGTTTATTTCACTCAGTATAATGTCGAGTTTCTTCCGTATTGTAGCATGTGTCAGAATTCCCTTCCTTTTTAAGACTGAGTAATACTCCATGTTATGGCTATGCCGCCTTGCTTTATCCACTCATCCACCGTTGGATGCTTGTGTTGCTGACACATCTCGGCTACCATGAATAGTGCTATAGAAAACTCACTCTTTCCGTGTGTCCATGGACCGTTTAGCAAAGATGATAGCGTATGTAGCCACTGATAATTTTTTTAAAACCTCTAAAGTAGAAATTTCATAACCCACATTATTGTATAGGTTGGAAATAATTAAACTATTGTCAATGCTCATAAATTAAGAAATAGTCTAATAAAAGAATTCTACAGCCTAGAAAAAAATACCCTCAAAAGTATAAACTGTCAGAAAGTAATGCCAAAAAGTTGCCCACCAGTTGACCCTGAATGCTCCAGAACTCAGCACAAGCTGAACTTAGACATGATCTTAAATGTCTTTGTTATAAAAAGAAGATGGACAAAGCCGGTGTGATGATGGGGCTAATAGGTGACACGTAAGGACAGTGGATTCAGTCATCCACTCATCTTGTGTTCCTTCTCAAGGGCACCACCCTGCCCTTAACCTTAGTGACCTCCATGACGCAACAGGCACCCTTCAAAGGTGGTGGGCACAGCCAGCCCCAACTAGAGTGAGAGCCCCGAGAGTATATGGAGGGTCTGTGGCTATCATCTACCTTCCATAGGTTGCCCGGGCGTTGGGTCAGTGTTTCTGCACCAGGGGATTGGGGCTCTTGGCCTTGGGTTTTCCCTAGTTCTCCTCATTAATTTATAACCTAGTGGCTAAAGGTAGTTGAGCAGCACCAGGGGAGGGAAGGGCACGGATCTAACAGCTGCCCAGACCGCTGATCAGCCAAGTTCAAAGGCATGTCAAGGACTAAACCACAGCTGGGAATTAATGAGTGCTTACAGATCACCTTAGGGAACCAATCTAATGATAAAACAAGTGCCTTCTAATAACTATAGAAGGCAGTAAGTGGGGTTTTTTTTTCCTATTTAGCATGGAACAGGCAACATCTTCAAAATCAGTGTGTACATGAAGCTACAGTAATTCCTCTCATGTGTTTAAAAAAGGGATTACCAAAAATATTCTAAGGGTGAAGGAAAAAATACCCCAACCTCCATCCTCCAAAGATCTGTACTGTTCACACATGACTTTTTCTCTTTGGTGATTTGGGGGGTGGGGGGAGGGAGTGAATTATTTTTTAATTGTTCAGCCTTTTGATCATATTGTGTGTGTGTGTGTGTGTGTGTGTGTACATATAGTATTCTATCTTTTGAAAATAAATGTCTCCTGATTTTCTAAATAGAGAAGAATTAGAAGCATCACTTTAGTTGACTATGACAGGGAAGGAGCCCCAGTGCACTGGTCTTGGAAATGCTTTGCCAGCAAGCACAATGTCTACTCAGACAAGGTTTCCACACAAGGGGACATTTGCAGATTATTAGGACAGGGAGGACTCTAAGTCCCCTCATGACTCCTAGGCATTAGCCTTGCCTAGGAAGTTAACTTTGGGGGATTTGTAAAAAGAGAAATGAAAAGGTTTGATGTTGCCCAGGTAAAGTGACCCCATTTTCTTAAAAAAGGTTAGGACAACAGACCTTATTTTTAATATGTGGGTTTGGGCTTATGAGCACTTCGGGATCGTATAAACACACGCAGATAAAGTTTTCCTTCTATACTCAAAGCTTTCATCAAGTATTGTCTGTGTTCCAGACCCAGGAAATTTTGAGAAAAAGAAACAAATAGCCCAGGTGACAGTCACCACCACCAACAAAGAGGCCATGTGCTTTCTTTGCTGTAGGAGACCTCACTGGTGAGCAGGGCTCGGCTCCCAGGGTGAGGCCGGGTCCTCATGGAGCAGGGTGGGGAAGGTCAAGAGGAGCTTCAGTAAGAGGGCGACCCATGGTGCTGAGTCCGGGAAGATGGGGCGCGGGAGTCCAGCTGCCCTAGGTGCAAAGAAAGTCAGCAAAATTCAAAAGGCCTATGGTTGGTTGTCGCCAAAGCTAGCATTGTAGAATCAAGTGCAGACCCATCCAGGAGGTCCCTGAGACTTGACCCTGGGAACGACAAGGAGCCATGGTGTCTAGGAACTAGACAGTTCCCTAGTCTGGGAACTGTCACGGCGAGATACGTGGTTCTATTTTAGAATGGGTGTTCTGGTTGCAGTTAGAGCAGGAGATGAGAAGAAAAGAAATCAGACACTTGCAGGCCGGTGAGGAGGTGACTGTCACATTGATTTACCTATTCGGTTTTCAAGTGTCACCGCCCTGCGTACCGTTCTAGATCCTTAGGAACAGGCGGGAGTCTCTAGTAGAGATCTGAGTTCAAGCATAGATGCAGGAGGTCAGGGCGGAAGCTCTTCATTAGACGTGGTGTGCAAACCTTGGTGACTTGTCTTATTTGTATATGGAATACATTTTCCATGGGGGAGAACACTGCTATCAGTACAATGAAGGAAAACTCTGAACCCTCCCAAAAGTTTGCATGTAAACTTTTTTTTTTTACAGCTATCAATTTATTTATTTTCAGAAAAACAGTATTCATTATTTTTTCATCACACCCAGTGCTCCATGCAATCTGTGCCCTCTATAATACCCACCACCTGGTACCCCAACCTCCCACCCCCCCGCCACTTCAGAAAGGATGAACACCCAACTTTTGTAGCAACATGGATAGGACTGGAAGAGATTATGCTGAGTGAAATAAGTCATGCATGTAAACTTTTTTAATTGTATCTCAGCCACATTGAATATAAAAAAAAAAATTGTAGGATAACTTAAATAGGAGGATCCTACTCATGTAAAAACATTCAAAACTGCTGTATATTCTATGAATGAGTATGAATTCATGGCAGAATACCTTAAAACTACACCCAACCAGAGACAGAGGCAGGAACAGGACTTAAGGGATTCAGAGGGGAGGTGGCCTGCTAGTCTGTAAGAAATATGCAGCAGGGGGCGCCTGGGTGGCTCAGCGGGTTAAAGCCTCTGCCTTCGGCCCAGGTCATGGTCCAGGGGTCCTGGGATCGAGCCCCGCATCGGGCTCTCTGCTCAGTGCAGAGCCTGCTTCTCTCTCTCTCTCTCTGCCTGCTTGTGTTCTTTGTCAAATAAATAAACAAAAATCTTAAAAAAAAAAAAAAAGAAAAGAAAAGAAATATGCAGCAGGACCGTCCTTTGCAATCTTGATCAAGGAATCACTGCCTCAGTGTTTCTTGCCCCTCCGTGGGTGCAGAGGACCCCAGCTGTGCCAGGCCACCCAGTTAGTGGGTGTGCTGGCCACCCCATGGCCACCCGGGAAGTCCCTTGACCCAGGTAGAAGCAAGATGCCTGTGGGCTTCCTCACATGCACGGCCAGGCTGTTGGCATCCAGGCCCAGTGCATTTTCATCGTTTGTTATATTATGTTTTGGGTTTTTTTCCATTCAAACTCAGAGGATAAGTAAGTAAGGAGGGAAAAATAATTCCCACTGTGAAAAGAAGTGCTGAATTAACAAAGACCAATAGGAAAGAGCCACTAATTGTGAAGCCGCACTTGGGATAATGGGCATTAACAGCTGCGTGGAGAGTGGAGACTCACCGCAGGATTTGCTCTGACCAGAAGGCTGCCCTGGATCTCTTAAGTCCCATCACATTAAACAAAAACAACACAAGGACCCACCCCACCCCCAGGGCCAGAAGCATGGAGTGGCACAGGGTAGTTTTCAGAGTCCACCGCAGTGTAGATAAAGCTGTCCGGAAATAAAGCCTGCACAGGGGAGCTCTGATGCGTGGCTGAGGGCCTCCTCGGGTTTGTGGCCATTGCACACCTGCCGTCTCCCCAGATCAGTGAGGCTGGGGTGGGCTGGGGTCCCTCTGAAGCCCCACCTAGGGAGCCAGAAGCCGGAGACATGGAGGGCAATTGCCACATCTAAAACCAGCTAGGACCCCTGGCTTTTCCAGGGAACACAGCCCGCACCCCATGCTTCCCCTTGGAGGTTTCTCCAAACCTTGGAGTCTTTGAATGTGTTGGGGATGTCAGTCTTAGGGAAGTAGTAGCTCTGCTTTACTGATACTCCAGAAAACAGGTTTTTAAAAGAGCTCCTCGTAGTGTCATAGTTTAAAATAGGTCTCCAGAGGAGTAGCCAACAGACCCCGCCTCTTGTCCGCAGAAAGCTCCCGACAGTAGCAGTGGAAGCCAGTGCCAGTTATAAGGAGTGTGGAAGGCCCCGAAAGCTGCCTAAATCAGCGGTCCCCAAACGGGGGTGTGATCAGAATTAGTAGGGGGCTTGTTAAAGCCCATATGGCCAGGCCCCATCGCCAGGGTTCCTGATTCAGGAGCCCTGGGGGGTGGGGCCTGAGAATTTGCATTTCTAACAGGGCGAAGCCCATGCTGGTCCAGGGGACCACATCTTGAGACATGTCCCTGGGCTGGTGGCCCCTTCGTGCTCATTAGCCTGGGGGTGCCATGCTTGGTGTGGCTGTGGGCGCTCCTTCAAAGTGGACACGGTTCTGAGGAGCTGCAGGCAGAGTCAGTAGATCTGTCCAAAGGCAAGCCTTTACAAATGGAAATATTGAGAGAGAGGAGTCCCGCAGCATGAAGCCTTGGTGGGAGGAGGAAAGGTGGCTCCGGGGGGGAGGATTTCTGGGTATAGAATTCAGTGCTCCAGGGGCACACGGAGAAATGGGAGGGCGGCTGTGTGTGTCCCAGCAGAGCCTGCGGGACCGTCTCCCCACTGCGTGCCTTCTGGAAAGTCTGGGGTGCCCTACTCTCAGCCCTTTTTGAGCCGGAAAGGGTCCTGACCCGAGATCCAAGCATGGAAGACTTTCCCCTGGCAGGTCTTCACCGGTGAGCTGTGTCTGGTCCACAGATGGGATCTGAAGTCCACTTGTGGGAACCTCACAGCTCCTGTAGATTTGCCATGTTCGTTTCCCATCACACTGTCTCCTGACTTAATATGGCCTTTGGAGAGAACCCGCCTACTTTCTGTGTGCTCTGGGCAGCAAGAAGAAGAGGTTTGAACCATAGTTGGGCTGAAGCGGTAAGAGCGGGGAGGAAGAGACCGTAAACAGGGAGGCGACAAAGAAGGCAGACTTGGGTCAGTGGCCCCTTCCCACAGCAGACCTGTTTCCAGAGCCCTTCTCTTCTCAAACCAGAGATGTCGGTGGGTCTCGTGTTTTAAAAGGAAATTTGTTCTCTTAGAAAGGATTCGTTTTTAGTATTATGGTTAAGATGCTTTTTTATGCCTCGAAGTCTCAGTATTACCCCATGACCAAGAAGGTGTGCTGGTGTGATTTTTCTCGTGATTATCACTCTCAGGATGGCAATCGTAAGCTACAATTCATTGATCCCTTCTGTGTGCCAAGAAGTGCGCTTTGCACACACTATCTCATTAAAACTCAACAACCCTGGGACATAAGTGGTGGTGTCCTCATTTTACAGATGAGGCATTGGAGAGCCACGAAGGCAAAGAACCATATTGCAGGTCCCAGAGCTGACCGCCGGCCCAGCTAGCACTACGGCCTCTGTTTGTCTGCACAGAGGTGTTTTATAGTAAACAGATATTGGGACTGGTTCCTGCTGTATACCAGGCCCTAAGCCAGGCGCTGGGATCCCGGGGTGATCCCAATATGCTGAGGCTGATGACCTCGTGGAGCTCCCAAGCAGGAGGGAGTGGGTCATGGGGAGAATGCCAGTTGGATTAAATCAAGTCAAGCAGTGATTAAAAACTCTTTTCATCAAAGGATACCACTTGCTTTATTTTTAGTCTTGCTTTAGATGATATTTTATGTTAATCTTAAAAATGCAAACAGAGATAATTGGTGTTTAATCAAAACTCTCGATGTATTTAAGTAAAATTTTAAATCAGGAGAGAGAAAAAAAAAGAGAAACACCATTGCTCTATGGAACTGTGTGGGGCTCTGACGCAGCTGGTCACAGCAGAGGAACCTGGGCAGGGGGTCACGCTGCCTTATGCACCACTGCCACCGCGTGGCAGAGGCTGGAATTGCAGGCATGGCGACCCCAGCAATGGTCTCCGAAGGAGGCTGATTCCACCAGAAGGTGGCCCATTTCCTGTGCTGTCCCCCAGACACCCTCCAGGCACGGGTGACAGTGCTCTTTCCAATAGATCCCTGGTCATTTGCAAATTGGTTACAGCTGGATCAGTATCAGCTTTCACTTAGGTCCCTTCCTGAATGTCTACTGTGGTCGTGACCTTTAAATTATTAACATTGGGGGAAAAAACCGTGATCATCGAATTCACGTTCACAGATATTGAGGATAAAGGGACATTATATATACACGAATCCTTGGGCAAACTCTCGAACCAATGTGTGCAAATACTGGTTCTCTCTTTAGCTGGGAATCGTCAAACACTATTTAAAAAAAAAAAAAAAAAAAAAAAAAGCATAGTTTGGGGGGAAAAAAAAACCACCATAGTCTGGTTCCTCATTACCCCTCCCCCTCACTCAAACCATGCTATATGACTCCCAGTTTCTGGAGTTGTGTGGGCGCTCTCTCGCCCGCCTGCTGCCTGTGCATGTGCTCTCCCCCCTGCCTGGAACTATCTTCCTCTGTCTTATCATCTGAATTCTCTTCAGATTGTCAGATCAAGCCTGACAGCCCATAGGGAATGATCTTAAATGGAGAAGTGTCCGCGTTGCATAGCAATATCCCTATAGAAACAGAGGGTGGGTTCTGGCTCGGGTCTTCATGTCCTCAGTTGCTGTGACCCTGGCCTCCTGGCACCCTGTCTCAATGGCCTCATCCATTAAGTACAAATGATAGTGTCCCCATACCAACAGCATGGTTGTGAGGATTTGTCTTCTTCTTCTTTTTTTTTTTTTACTGTGTAAATTTGTGTTCGATGCTTCCTGAACATCATGCCTTCTACCCAGAAGCAGTGGTCCAGCTGGCATTGTTGATGACTGAGTCTTGTAAATAGAACTTGGCTCAGTGCCCTCCCACGACAAGATTGCCCACTTGGTTTTTTTTTTCCCCATTGTCTATTTGGTCTTGCTTACAGGAAAAAAAATTAAAAAAAAAAAATCTTTCTAAGAGTAACAAGAAAAATGTCCAGTCTTGAATGTCCTGGAGTGATTTCCCTCCTAGATCGATCCCTACCTGTCCGTTTCCCTTCCCCCATGCTGGTAAGCTTCCCCAGCTGTAAGCTGCAAAGATTTGCATGTCAGGATGAAAGGGGTTAAGCAATGATGCTATTTTCGGTGATGCTGTTTTAGTTAATTTCATCCGGCCGCTCTGTGTTGGCACCTGTGGTTAGGGGACTGGTCACAGAACTGTGGTGAAAATGTGCTTTCTCTGTGTTTTCCAGCCAGAGTCTTAAGTGTCGTTCTGTTTCTCTGACCAGGTAGTCGATAGTGACAGGCCGGAAGGGTCCAGGTTCCGGCTCACTGGAAAGGGAGTGGATCAAGAGCCTAAAGGAATTTTCAGAATCAATGAGAACACGGGTAGCGTCTCCGTGACACGGACCTTGGACAGAGAAGCGATCGCTACTTACCAAGTAAGTGTTCCTCAAGTGCCCACCCTCGCTGTGGACGTGGTGCTCTTCCAAGACTTTTGTCTTCCCACTGAGCTCGTTATTAACGTGCTTCCGCAGACCCGGCGCTGTGCGACTCGAGTGTGTCTCTCTGGGAGCCGAGTGGCATTGAGCCCCAACAGGGTAACAGGGGGGGCCCTTTCTCATCAACAGAGCCTGCAAGCCTCTGTGAGACTTGGGGCACGGGAGCCCAAGAAGGGGGACGCTTGGGAGATCTCAGAGGAGGTCAGAACGGTGAGGGCAGCTTTGGCTTTCAAAAAACTCGCGCAATTATGAATACCAGGTAAATGGGATGGTTGTACTTTTAGAGATCGATCTTAAGGAGATAGGGAGGAATTTAGATTTTTGTGCGATGCTGTTATAGCTAGACAGGATCCTTAAAATGGAACCAATTTTGCTAAATATTCGGCAATGAGGTAGTGGTTCGATTATGGCATAATTTTGCAAGGAAGTTCTGTACAACCATTTCAAGTACTTTCGAAGAAGGTCTAGTTACATGGGAGAAGTTCAAGTTACTGAGCTGTGTGATCTAGGGCAATGCACTTACCGTCTCTGATCTTACAATTCTCACCCAGGAAACAGAATAATAGCATTAGCGCCTCCAAAGACTGTCAAAACTAAAACTGCTAGCTTTGACCAACTTAGAGTTGTTCATCAGTGAGTAAAATAGAGCCTGGTCTGCAGTTTAGAGCTTCTCATATTTTTTCCTTAAAATGAAGCCATATAGGGTCACAGCAATTAAAAACATAATTTTGCACATGGCCATATTTGCTACTTTTGGATGATGTTGTTGGGTCCCCAATAATGGGTCTGTGATTAAAGGAGTGAGACTGATACAAAGCGAAAGTCCAGCAAAGCTTTATTTCCCGCCAAGCATCAAGAATCAAACCAACCATCAAACAGACCAGTCAGGGCTGCCCCTTACAGAGAAGAAGACCCCTCTCTGTTTCACAGACTAGCTTTTATAGAGCAAAGGCCAAGTGGTTGGGCCTGGCCACACACAGGTGGCCAATGAGATTGTAACACACACAGGAACCTCCACAGTGATGCTAGGTGACCAATTGAATTACAATTTACCCTAGTAGACATTTGAACCAGCCTATCACCTTGGTCAGAATTGGTGTCCAAAAGGTTCCCAAAGGACGGAGCCCATACTCCTTAGCTAGGAGACAGTATGCGCCCCCACTGATTGAATACCTCCCCCTGACCCACCCTTGTATTTGGGTTTTTTTTTTTTACCTAGGGCTGGTTTCCGGGACTTAATTTTTTAAGTACGTTCCCCTAGGCTGGGGGCAGGGTCAATTTCAGTTTTACAACAAAATGGCAGTTCAATCGGGGTGGGGTTGCTCTGGCTGAATAGTCCCTTACAATGTCACAGATCAGCTATGGGAACTTGGGCAAGGGGTGGGTCTCAACTTTCTCATCTGTAAAATGGAAAGGATAATAATACTGATCTTACAGGATTTGGGTGGATGGAAGGAGTTAATACGTGCCAAGCCTTTAGAATGATGCCAGAGACATGGCGAGCGCTCTGCGATCTTACCGCAGGAACAAGAGGTCAATCACGGGCGAGGAAGGGTGCAGCCCAGCCTGCCCAGGTCAAGCACAAGCTTTCCGTGGGTGATCTCGAGTTTATGTTATAGTTTCATAGCATTTTGATTACTTAATCCATTCATTTTTTTTCCCCACATATATATTTGGCTGAGAACCTACGGAAGGCAGCTCTCCCTCCAAGATGTTAGGGGAATTGGGTGGGAAACCCAGACACACCAGGTTCCCAGCCTTCGTGTAGCTTTTGTTTCTATGCCAAGGATTTGTTTCATAAGAAACTTCTCGCCCCGCCGCATGGGTGATCTGCAGGGGCCCGGAGCCTCGTTCCCCATAAGGCTTGGGATACCTCCCCACCCCATGCACAGGGCTGCACGTGCCCAGTAGAGAGATGCTGGTCCTGGTGGGAACGCAGGGTCTTAACAACAGCACAGGGGTACCGCAGCCCAGCAGCAGCCTGGCCCAGAGCCACTGTCCACTAGCCTCAAGGGTCTGGTTTCTCCTCTGGCTTGCTCCTCCATTAGTCTTTGTCCCGTTTCTTTCCTGTCCTTGCTGAGGAATGTCCCCATCACCCTCAGTCTGGTTCTCCTGTTTCTGGATTTACTGGATTACTCTAGTTAATATTCTTTGGGCGCAGGATTGTCGGAACTCCTGTCCATTCCAAGCACCTATTTAGAAAGAACCTACTGTCCTAACAGCAGTCAGACCCATTGTGTTCATGGTGGTTGGTGGCAAACCAGCTCCCCTCTGGCAAGCCATAAGCTCTGAGAAGCAGCGAGCCTGTGGGCGAATGAATTTCCATCATAATCGCTCCATTGTTGGTGTTGTTTACTTCAAAGTTAAGCTCGCCTCACGTGCAAGTCAACTGCTACTTGCTATTTCCCAAACTCAACAGGAAAGCATTCAAAACTAAGCCTTGGGGATTTGCACAATAAGAAATAACCTAGGATAATTGGTCCTTGGGCCCCCGAATTTTTATCATCATTAAAGCTACTGTTTATTGAACACTATGGGGCTGATACTGCGCTAAACACTTCTCACACCCTCTCTTATTTAACTCCTTTCACCCAGGAGACTTAGGAGGTAGGTGTTAACACCATTTTACAGATAAGCAAATAACTGTGAAATAACTTTTGTAAGGTCTTGCAGCTGGTGTGTGTAGAATCTGGGGTCCATAACCACTTCGCCCCACCTCCAAAGCCCTGAGCTTCCAACTGCTAAGAAACACCCCTTCCAGTTTTACCTTCAGTCACAATCAGATACCTGTTCCGCAGGTCCCCAGCCTTCCTTGCCAGGAACTCCCCTTCCTGGGACTGGAAAGCGGGTGCGATTGGCTGGATGACGGATGTCGTCCTAAATACCGTCTTTATCCATGACCGACTGCCACCCGCCCACTCTCCCCCAGCCCCCAAAGGACTTCCCAAGCTTCTGACCCAAAGTGGCACCTGATAAAATAATTTAGCTCTTGCAGTATTGGAAGCTGACATATTAATGCAAAGCCTCCTGAAATATTACTCATTATTATGCATTTTGCCAGCATTTGAGTGATTTGTGAACTCTTCATTGGAATAAAGTACTGTAAATGATTCATGAATGACCAAGTTTATGAAATTCTATAAAAATATTAGCAGGTGGTAATGATTGCCTCACACTGTGAATATAATCTGCCCGCTGCGAATATGTCAATATGGCAGGACAGGAAGAGAGTGGGGGACAGAGTCTGTCGGGCAGGTCGGGGGCCAATGGACGGTCCGGGCTTCCAAAACTGGAAGCAAGGCCAACGTAGTGGGCAGGTGTGAGCGGGAGCTCTTCCCCTGGTTCTGTTGTCCACCATTGGGAGACATACCAGGGACTGGGGAGGTCATGGCTGGATGGGAGACAAGAAGAGAGAGAATTAACATTTACGGGGCACCCGTGAGGTGCCCAAGAGCTCCCTAGAGTACTAGATACGCTAACCTACGAAACAGGTTTATCATCTTGCCTTTATGGATGTGTTCGCTGAGGGCCAGGGTAGTTCCCAAGATGCATTATTGTTATTAATGTTGCTGTTCATGTTGATTGAACATTTTCAATGTGCCGAGGCTCCGTGCTTAATACCCAAATGATGTTCTCATTTAGTTTTCACGAAGATGAGCTTAATAATGTCATCATGCCCGATTATAGGACCAGGACCTGGAACCACCTGTGGTCTTGGCCTCAGCATCGAAGCAGGATTTCATTGTCTCCTTCTGAATATTTGTTCCCATTTTCTGGGATAGAACTTGCTCTGCGTCAAGCCAATTTCTTGGATACATTTTGACTCTATAGTTAAGATTGTTGCCATAAAATTGGAATCCACCTGGCAGAAAGAAGGTTGTTCCTTGTTTTCTTTCACTCCTGTGGCTCTGCCCTGTTTCTAACCCACAGGGAGCTCCAAGACAATTTGGCAGAAGATATGTTAAAGTGAAAAATGCTGCTGTCCAGTGGAAATATGTGTATCATAACATTAGTGATTTTAAGAGAACCGAGACATGTAGATTTGCCCAGATCAGAGAGTTATTTAGTTGATGAATCTGTTTATTATAATGTTTATGTTACACGTGGATCATGCATGTATTACCCGATAGGACCGCACTGCCCTTAATAGGATTTGTGCCTGGAATGCTCCCCCGGCCCGCAATTGTAGGGACAAGTTAGATCCTTCTTCATCCTCTGGTCCAATCGCCCCCATGGCCATCTTTCTTAGGAGTCCTGGTGGTGGTCCACAAAATCCCCCCAACTCGTGTATAACGAAAGGGATTTACTAAAGGATGCCGGGGGCTTATGTAATTGCCAAAGGGACCCAGTAACCTGGTTCACATGGGACATGCCCGGCGGTGGAGCTGCAGGAAATGCCCAACCATGGAAGATACTGTTGGAGAGCAAGGGTCCTCAGCCTTGGCACGGCTGACAACTGGGGCTGGACGATGCTTTGTTATGGGGGCTGGCCTGTGCAGTGTGGGGTGTTTTGAAACACAGCTGGTCTCGAACTACTAGATCCTACTAGCACCCCTGATCCCAGTCTGGACAGTCTTTCTAAAAGGTCTCCCGATAGTGTTAATCATCCCATAGGGGGAAATGCCGCCTGGCTGAGAGCCAGTGCTGTAGAGGAGCTAGGACTGCCGCCCGCTCTTCAGCCACCCTGCTCCCGCGGTGCTCAGAACTGGGCGGTAGCAAGTCTGCCTGGGCTGCCCAGAAAGGGAGTGATTCCCACAGCATGCTCTCTGAACCTTAGATCCCAGAGCAGGACTGCTGCCTTAAGTCCCTCTTCCTTTGCCAAGTCTAAGGGCAGGATGTCTTCAGGGGAGAACCTGGGTCATGCAACGGACTGTTGCCAAGCTAGGAAGAGGCTCCGGGCGACGCTGACATCTACAGTGTCGGTCACATCACGGGTACCGTCTTATTCCAGGGAGGAGACGGTCCGTGATAAGCGTGGTGGTCCGAAGGCAGGTCACCAGCCCATGCCCAGGAGACTGTGTGGCTTCACACCTCTGATCCGAACTTCTCTCACTGCGCCGGACCTGTCAGTCAGTGACACACGTGCCCTTGGACAGAACCTTGACTGGAAGGGGACGGAGAACGTGGGTTAAAAGCTCAGGCTCTGCAGTCAGACCTAATAAGGCTAGAGTTCTGATTCCGCTGTCCGAGGAACTATACGAAACTGCCGTTTTTACAGATGAACAAAGGGCGAATACCGGCCGCGTCACGGTGTCACCTTTGGCAAGTTATTTAACTCTTTCTTGTCTTTACCTTGGATGTAGAAATGGCAGGGTTGCGCCCCGGCTGCGCCATGGTTGTAAGTGGGACATGCAGGACAAGCACTCAGTACGGCCCCTGACGGGTGTCCCCAAGCCAGGAGCCATCGCCTCCGGTACCAGTCGTGCAGGTGAAACAGAGCTGAAAGCAGCGTCCATGCCGCTGCGTGTGTCTCTGTAGAAGGGAGTTGTTTCGATGGGCGGTGTTCCAGCTGTGGCCCCCAGCCAGCCCCATCATCTGGGACCTGGTCAAAAATGCACATTCTCGGGCCCGCCTCCAGGTCTCCAGCCCCGCAGTCTGGGTGTCCACAAGCCCGTGAAAGCGCTCCAAATCCAGCTCGTGCTCTTAAAGACTGCCTTGTTTTTGTTTCGGTAAGGGCTCCTGAGAGCCGGGCAGGTCGGTCCCAGGCTTCTTTGCTCCATCACATTTAGACGTGAGATCGTTTCAATGGCACGTGTTGGAGGATTTGCTTATTTCTCAGAAACCGGCCTTTTAGGCCAGAGATGAAAGTGTCTTCAGAATATTTGAGCAGGTCCAGGAGACGATGACTCCTGATAGGAGGCAGCCAGCCCTGGGGTCAGCAGAACGGGCTTCTCTGTCTTATGACATCCGTAAGCCTCGAGTGACTTATTAGTGGTTCTCAAACTTTGCTGCACGTTAAAAGCATCTGGGGAGATTTTAAGACTCCTGACGGCCAAGCTGCTCTCCAAACTGATGACGCCGGCATGGCTTGGAGTGGGACCAAGCATCCGTACGTTTATAAAACTTCCAGGTGTTTCCCTTGAGAAGCCACGTTGGGGAACCTACGGGATTCATCTCTCCCATCTGTACCGCAGTTTACTCAAACCACTGAAGATAATCACCCCAACCAGGTGGCCTTGTCGTGACTCAAGTGACACAGCGCACGGAGGAGTTTCTAACACGGAAACGCAGGAGACCAAAGGCCTCCGTTCCCTCTGTCAGCGGCTTGACTCTGAGCGAACAGCAGAAGCTAACTACTTTCCGGCCTCTCTTTGGACACAGGCACTTAAAAAACTGAAATGCAGAAAAACAGAATCGGATAAACAAATGAACAGGTTGTCTTGTGACTACGTTTCAGAAAAAAAAATAATAATAATTCAGGATTTGGTCGCGGCCTCTCCGCACCCCAGTGCCCCCAAGCACCTCCGTCTGGCTCCTTCACGTTTCTGAGCACGTCAGTCCAAGCCGGCCTTATCTGCCGGGCGCAGCTGGCAACGCTGAGGCAGAGACGTCGCCGAGCCCGCAGCGTGCCCGGGTCGGGGTGCTTCTGGCTGATTGTTTCTCTGGTCCACTAAGCAAAAATGCTTCCTCACTCAGGGCTGTGGGGATGCGCTTTCCTAGACCTCGTTTGCACAAACTCCTAGAAGAGGTGCAACTTGCATCTCGGCAGGTGGGGTGAACTTGACGCCCCTCGGCCCGGTCCTCCGCTGGCCTGGCCCACAGGCTGCACCCGCACATGCACGGACGCTACACATGTGACCACACCGCGTCCCCCTCTGTCCGTGCGTCTAACGACGGCCGAGTCTGCTCAGCGTGGCCCCCTTGCCTTGTGTTTGTCACAAACAAAGAATCACGGTACATCACGACAGCAAGAGCCTTCAGACCCCATTACTCCAAACCGCTCAGTTTACAAATAAGAACGAGTTAAATAATTGTCTGACAGCTCGGACTCCGAGTGCTCAAAAATCGGTTGCCCGTGTGTCGTGATTCCTCAGTAGCGGGCAGGGATGGAGCTGCTCTGGGACCGGGTCCTGCAGACGCAGGTGAGACATCCTTGCGAGCTCCCCCCACGCAGTCCCCCGCTCTCTGCAGTCATTGACAGCCGTGAAGTTGTTTTCTTGTTGTTTGTTTTTGTTTTTTGTTTTTTGGGGTTTTTTTCCCCCATTTGGTACAAACGAGCCGGGGAGGGAAGGAATCTGTTCAGCGGCATGGACAGGGAAGAAGAAGCACAAGCGGGAATATCAGAACAGACCGAGCTTCTTATGCAGCCCCTTAAAGTTAAGCTTGACACTCTTGGGTTAGAGAGCAGGAAATGATGGGAACTTTTTTTTTTTAATGAGATACTGTGTGAAATTGGAGGTGAGGACCCAGAAGCTAATTAAACCAGTTACAAAAGACAGGGTAAAATTCTAGGTTCAAGCACTATGGCTATGAAGCCAAGCGACAAAAGTCATTAAGAAGAGTGCCTTCCCCACAGCCACCCCCGGGACCGGGGCCCACACATTGGTGGGGGAAGTGTTGGCAGTTAGTGGGTGGATGACCAGGCTGAAGGGCCCCCAAGTGGCTCACTCCCCGGGAAGAATGCAGGGGAAGGAGAATACGACATTAATCGGGAGCCCTTGTGAAACCAGCTTTGGACACCCCAGGAAATACTTGGGGATTGAGATCGTCATAGGGACTGAGTTCCCCTTGAGCGGGCTGAAAGCTGGCTGTGTCCATGACGGGAGATTTCTACAAATATGAGTCAGGTCCTCCTCAGGCACCGGGGAGCAAGCAACCTCCAGGTTACCCGTGATGCACCTCAGTTCAGGCCGGCCCGCTGCTGACCGTTTAACCGGGGCCGCCCGAGATGGAGAGGATCTGGGCACAGAATCCCGGGGTAAATGGGAGCAAGTAAACACGCTTTTGCCCCCTGGAGCTTCTGTTCTGGCCAAGAGACGTGGAGGGAAGTGGGTCGGTGCCTCTGGAAAGGCAACTTGGGACCCCCAAAATGATGCCTCCGTCTCAAGGAGGGCACACACCTGGCAGCCCTATCAGGCAGGACCTAGATGTCCCCTAAGACTGACTCAGCCCACGTTCGCAGGATGCCTGATCAGCCGGGCCAGCCGCCCTTTCGAGGTGCCGGGGACAGAACTGTAAACAAACCGCCAAGGTCCTGCTCTACGGAACTCTGGCGATAAACAGAAATGACTGAGTACGGAACATGTCAGGTGGTTGTAAGCACAGGGAACTGAAACGGAGCGGGTGAAACATACAGAGAAGGATCGGAGACACCATGTGACTCCGGCGGGGCCAGGGTGGGAGATGCCATTCGTGAGCAGGTCTGATGGGACGTCTGAGGGCAGGAATGCTGTCCTAACCTCCTGGTACCCTTGATAGCAGGGGTTCTCAACCACACAGCCATAATCAGCAGGGTGATTGTGCCCCCCCACCCCCACCCCCGCGCACACACACACACAGAGGACATCTGGCAATGTCTGGGCACATCTTTGGTTGTCACAGCTGGGGGAGTGGTACCACTGGCATCTAAAGGGTCGAGATCAGAGATGTTGCTCAATATCCTAGAATGCACAAGACAGATTGTGCACGCCTTGATCTGCAGGCTCTAGCATGGGGCTGGCCTCTTAGAGGGTCTGAAGCTGGACCGTGGCTTATTCACTCAAATATTCATCAAGCTTGAATAGGAAAGAGGTCAGTGTTTGTCACTGGAGTACCACAGTAGGGCCTACTGCTCCTGTTCTTGTAAAGCTCACGGTCTAGCCGGGGACATCACCCTAGAGCAAGGGCAGGGGTCAGGAACAGCCTTCCAGAGCACATGACATGAGTGCTTGAGGGTAAGGAGTTAGCCGAGTGACAGGGAGGGGGACAGGTCAGAAGGGGCTTCAGACACCTCCAGAGGAGCTGTCCAGCAGGGCTCCCATGGGAGACACGAAATGAACAGGACAGAGGGGAGAAGGCAGGGCTCGTGTGCTGAGAAACGAGCTTAGACATAATCCCCGTAAGTGACAGGCAGATGTTAGAGGATTTTAGGCTGAAGAGTGACATGATCAGATTTGGATTTGGCGAGGATGGCTTTGGTTGCCCGCTGACAATGAGCGGGAGGCAACAAGTCCTGTCTGCGGGTCTCTGAAGCCAGAAGGACACAGAGCAGATAAACAGCATCCCCACCCAGGGAGACGCAGGAGAGGCGACCAGCCCCACTGGGAGGATATTAACTGTACGTTGAGATGGACCGTAGCCGGAATCGGGGAGCCAGGTCCTGCCAGGCCTTGCAGGGCAGGGGAAGGAGCTTGGATATTATCCTCAAGAAGCCTAGGAGGGTTTTACGCAAGGAGAGTGACATCCAATTTGCATTTCAGGAAGATTTATTTGAATAAGTCAATAAAACATACTAATTGCCATGAAATAGAAATTAATTCAAAAGTGCATTCATTTGTTGAGAACCCGGCACCTAGCAGGCACTGGGGGCGAGAGATAAAAGATAAAACCCCGCCTTCCCTGAGCTCAGCCTTCAGTTCCCTTGTAGACGAGAGTAAGCCAGAGATCTTTGCTTTATCCTGAATGCACGTGCGGAGGCGTTGGGGGTGCTGTGTGTGTTGGCTGGTCCTTCCTATTAGTTTGGCTCAGTCTCCAGGCCAAGGAAACACTCTTTGTTGAGATTCCAAGTGTTCAGTTCTGTCTTCTATGGGGGGTTATCGGTGTGCTATCTCAAGATTATTTATTAAACACAGTTGGCTTGAGCTGTTAGCTATCGATGCGTTTGATTGGCATCTGTTTTATATCTTTATTATGAAGAAGGCTTATCTCTCCTTCACAGTGAGGCACTAGGTGCACAAAGATCATTTCCATATTATTTTTCTCTCTTCTGAAGGTGCAGAAGTTTGCATAATGGGCCCCTTGAAGCAAAGGCCATCCGTTCAAGTGCCCTGTCGGAAAGATGACTGATCGCTGGTTAGGACTCGACTGTGCTCTGTCACTCAAGGGTGCTTCCCCCTGGGGTCTCACGAGCCTGGCCCCAGAGCAGGCATCCCAGGGGTGGAATAAAGTGAGAGGAGCCTGAGAATTTAGTGAGAAGCCATCCTCACCCCCTGATGACTTAGCAAGCCAAACCACACGTACGGATCCGAGACCCCATTGACCATGCTTGACAGGAAGGAGTCAGGAGGAGAGCCTTGTGCTTTTCCAAGTTGATCGCACACACCCGGCTTGGGGTGCACATTCGCTGGAGCGCTAACACCCAGGGCGCAGCACGGGCAAAGACCCGAGGAGGCGGAGGTCTTGGCCGGCCAGTCAGCAAGGCCCAGAAAACCAGGTCCCTGACATCTCACAATTCATTGCAAATGCATTTTCTGTTTGAGATTCAGTGCAGAGCCTAGTAACTCCAGCCATGACAGCAGCAAAATATGGCCCAGACAGCCGGGAGGATTTACTCTCTGCCCCTTTCCGGCAAAGGTTTGCCAAGCCCTGGACTAGACTCACCTTCACATCCCTTAGGAAACGGCAGCTCCCGCAGTCTGTTGACAGTCTGATTTCAGAAATTTTTGAGACCATAGTCAGTCCCGAAAGGGGGTATATAAGTTCCCCTTTTCTGGAGATTTTCCCAGGGAAGTCTAAATGTGCGTCCCCTTTAAATGACGGGGATGCTGTTGGACCCAGAGGTGAACGAGGCCTGAAGTAAAGCCCCATTTCCTAGTCACAAGCAGGGGCCGCCCAGCTTTGTCCGCACACCGCTTCCCGAGTCAGGAAAACAGTGGTTGGAAAAGGCTTCGCGAGGGGAGAATGCCAGCAGGGGTGGCGAACAAGGCAAGGCTCCCCGTCGCTCCTCTCACCCAGCATGGTCCCTCTGTGGAGCGCTGAGCAGGGGGCTGCCCGCAGGCCTGAGCCGAGGGGCTCTCGCCCTTGCCTTGGCTCCGGGTGTTAGGAACCTCCATCCCTCCGTTCCCGTTTCTGTCTTAAGAAACTTCCACAAACTGCCACAAACTTGATAGCTTAAAACAAAACAAATCTGTTCTCTTACCATTCTGGAGGCTGGAAGTCAAATCTGGTGTCAGCGGGCTAATGTCAAGGTTGCAGCTGGTAGGGCTGGTTCCTTCTGGAGGCTTTGGGAGAATCCATTCGCTGGCTTCCTCCCGCTTGTAGAGGCTGCCCGCTTGCCTTGGCTTGTGGCCTCTTCCGTCTTCAGAGCTGGCCGTGGTGGGTTGAGCCCTGCTCACAGTGACATCTCTCTGGTTCTCTTCCCACCCTCTGTCTCCTATTTAAGGACTCTGCTATCACTTGGGGTCCACCTGGATAACCCAGAACGACCTCCTTATTTTAAACGCAGCCCATCGGCCCATTAATTCCATGTGCAACCTTAGCTCCCCTTTGGCTAGAAACTAACATGGCCAGTTTCCAGGCACTAGGATGTGGACATCCATGGGGGCTGTTATGCTGCCTATCACCATACCCCCCTTTATAGATGAGCAAGTCAAGGCACAGAGCGGGTTAGGAACTGATGCGTGGTCACACGGCGGGGAAGCAATGGATGGTCTTCAGCTTGGCCCCAGCCGTTGTCACCTCCCAGACACGGGGGTCGATGGCACAGCCAGTGGTGTGGCTGCAGACAGAGAACTAGAGGGAGGAGATGCTCAGTGACCCCCTGTGGCAGTCCTGGGATTCTGTCTCCTACAAGTTGGAGGCAGTTCCCAGCTGGGAACTCCATGCTCTTCCCGGCAATGGCTTCCAGGAGCCTCCCAGCGCGCCCCACACTGTTCTTGGCCTAAGGCTCTGGAGAGTGACTGGACGACACCCGTTGCCTCCTCCTTTTTTTTTTTTTTTTTTTTTTTTTTTTTTTTTTTTTTT
>NC_081573.1:54752958-54765663 GCF_022355385.1 Mustela nigripes
AGGGCCAGACGGCTTCCCGGGGGAATTCTACCAAACATTTAAAGAAGAACTAATTCCTATTCTCCTGAAACTGTTCCAAAAAATAGAAATGGAAGGAAAACTTCCAAACTCATTTTATGAGGCCGTTGCCTCCTCCTAAGCAGAAAATCCTAACAGCTTGAAACTGGAGACTCTTTTTTTTTACCTTTTTTCATTTGGAGACACGGGGGCTTTGGGAGACATCCGGAAGCCGTTCACGTGGCTGGTAGTTGAAGGAGCCAAAGGACAGGCGGCTTCTCCCCGCCAGGGTGCTGCAGGCGCACGCCGGCCCTGCCACGAGTACCATGTGGCGAGTACCACGTGCTTGGTTTGCTCCCTGGGAGCCAGGGGCTCTCAACTTGGAATGATGCAGGCCCTCAGGGGACAGGGGGCAAGGTCAGGAGACGTCTCTGGTTGTCACATACGGGAGAGGGACACTACTGGCGTGTGGAGGGTACAGACCAGGAAGGCCACTAGACCTCCTGCGATCCCCAGGACAGCCCCCACCCCAAAGAAGGATCCAGTCCCCAAAGCCAACCAGACCTCTGCTGAGAATCCCTGGCGGGGGTCGAGGGATGGTAATGAGAACAGTAAAACCTGCCTGGTAGGGTCGCTGTGAGCTTTGCAAGTAAGAGCGTGTGCTCTCCGTGAGAA
The DNA here is from genome assembly GCF_022355385.1 of Mustela nigripes. Taxonomy (NCBI): domain Eukaryota; kingdom Metazoa; phylum Chordata; class Mammalia; order Carnivora; family Mustelidae; genus Mustela; species Mustela nigripes. The sequence continues at coordinate 54,753,631 of NC_081573.1, forward strand.
CTGTCATCTAACCAGGCTGGCCCTCGGCACCCGGACCACACGCAGGGGAGCTGGCCCCTGGCTCGGCGCGGCTGCACCTGGCCTGAACTCATCCACGCTTACATCTGAGAAGCACTCTGCTCGCCAGTGTGCAGTTTTTATTCTTCATGGTGTTTTTAATTTTTTTTTTCTTATTGCGGAAGACAAACTCCATTTCCTTACTCCTGAGGGAAAACTGATTCCAGCAAAGGCCATTTGTCTCTGGTTCCTTAAGATCTCAATAATTTACTGCAAGTTTATTTTTATTGAAAATTATGTAGATATTATTCAGAAACACAATTTCCAACTATTCGGAACACTTAAGCAGATTATATTTTAAGTGTTAATACATACATTGGGGATATATGCTGGAATGTGCATTTCTCAAAGACACTTTTTCCCTTTTTTATGACTCTCTGCCTTTGAGATCCTCAGACTTGTGTGCTATGAAGTGCTGAAGGATTAAAATCTTTTCCAAATGGATATTATGTTATAAGTTATGGGTTGTTACCATTTGACTGCAATTCAAACTTCTGACACTCTCTATCGCTTATATGATTAATTCAGAAATGATTTGCATTTAAATGCATTGAAGATATTTAACTTGCGATTCCAAATGTACCTCTTATAAGCCTGGCAGAAACACTCAATCGCTATTGTATGGGGACCCCCCACCCCAGTTACATGGACCTGAGAAGGATTCAGGTATTAACATAGCATAGCTTTTTCAAAGTGTTTCTGAGAAATACAAGAACTGAGAGATGTCCATCAGAGCACACACACACACACGCACATGCGCACATACACTCACACACTCCCTTGGGAACATTTGGGAAACATTGAAAGTTTGGGAAACATTGAAAATTATAATTGCTTCTTTAAAATTCACAGTGCTCATTTAACACAGCGAAGACATTTTAGAGACCTGCGCTGGAGAAGCCTGTTTTAACCAGCATATTCTGCATATTTAAGAACCGAAACTTTCAACAGCGCTCTCCCATAAGAACTATTAGCCATTATTAAGAAAACACACTGTGGATAATGTTGGTGAGAACAAATATTTAATTAATGAGATCAGAAAGGAGCAGTCAGCTTAGAGACATTTCCCTGGGAGGCTGCATGGTCTGGCATTCTAGAAAAATGATTGTGGAGACATTGGGGCCGCCTTTCTCCATGAATGTGGCAGAAACCAAGCTCTTCTCACTTCCTGTTGTTTCAGTCAACCAAGAAGCGAGTCCATGAGCTGATACATGTAGTCCGGACACACAGTGGGATTACTCAGCCACACAAAAGTAATGATACAATGTGGACAATCCTTGAAAACATGATGCCAAGGGAGAGAAGTCAGACACAAAAGGTCCCATGTTGCACGCTCCCACCCGATAGAAAGTCTCTGGTAGGGAAATCCACAGAAACAGAAATCAGACTCCTGGGGAGTACCGGGCATGGGGTTTCCTTGGAGTGGATGAAAACACTTCAGGTCTAGACAGTGGTGATGGTGGGACAACACTGTGACTTCCCTAAATGCCCTTCACTTACGCACTTAAACTTGTGTATTTTGTGACTTCAGCACCGTGTTCTTTAAATCATGAAATAAACATGCTGAGGGAGGCGGGAATGACAGGGCGGGAAACCCAGGTGTGAGGAAGTGGGGGTGCGGAGCAGGGCGGAGGGAAAAGTGGGAAGGCCGAGGCGGACGAGGAAGTTCAGGAGGCTGTCCGGCCGCGTTCTCCAAAGCAGCATGGACGACTGCTCCGTATCAGATAATTTGAGGAAAATACAGCCCAAGGAGAGGTTGAGTACACAGGACTGGCCACTGAGAGAGGATAGAAGGGCAGGGTTCGCCCACCTCAGCAGAGAGCTGATGGGGAACCCACACCATGGCGGTGTGTCAATGACCACAGCTCGGTGGCCCACGCTTATGTCTTTACTCCCGAGAGGGAAGCAAGGGACCATGACACTAAGAATGCTGAACTTTAAGGGCCCTTTATTTGTAGGGACTCCTTCTGAAATCCTGTTCCCAGTGTGGTGTTGTGACTTTGCATTTTTCTCCTTGACGTGGGCCCCCAGACTGAGTCACCTTCAGCTTCCCCGCAATACCCGGATGAGCCCCTGCGATCGAGCCTGGTGACGCCAGTGTGTATTTTAGCATTGTCAGACTTGACGTGCATTCGTGCCTTCCTAAACCCACTGCCTGGCATATCGGGGAGGCCCTGGACAAGTGTGGTCCACGGGAACTTTGTGCGGTGACAGAAATGTCTGTGTCTTGCTGTCCATTGTAGCGGAGTCCAGTATGGTAGGTAGCGAGCTCGGGAACCATGGCTAATGTAATTATGAAACGGAACTTTTTGCTTTATTTAATTTTCGTTCATTTTAATTTAAATGGTCTCATGGCTACTGGCTACTCTATAGGTAACTGCAGATCCAGGAAACCATGGGCGAAAACGCCACCTGTTGCATCACGCAAGTCTGTGTTCTGTTAGCTTTACCTCTTACTAGCTGTGTCCTTCAGGGAAAGTGGCTTAATCTGTGGGCTTTGGTTTCCTCATCTGTGGAAGGGAGAAATGATAGGACCTACTCCCTAAAGCTTTTTTCAGGATGAAAGGAGATATTATATGTTGAAGGCATATAATAAGCAAAGCATCTAGTGGATGCTTTGCTAAACATCATGTGTGCCTTTTCTTTTTTTTAAGATTTTACTTATTTATTTGATGGAGAGAGATCACAAGTAGGTAGAGAGAAGGGGAAGCAGGCTCCCCGCTGAGCAGAGAGCCCAATTTGGGGCTTGATCCCAGGACCCTGACATCATGACCTGAGCGGAAGGCAGAGGCTTTAACCCACTGAGCCACCCAGAAACCCCTGTGTGTGCCTTTTGATTCTGGTAATTCATCCACGCTTTACACTGCCGCGTTTTGAAGAAATGAGGCTCCGAGATGTGACGTAACTATGCTTGGGGTCATATCACCAACCAGAAGGCAGAAGAGTGGGGATTTTTATTCCCATGTGTTCCAATGGCAAGGTCCGTTGGCTTCCTGGTGCACTGCGTTCCTTGAATGCTTGGTTGCCAAGCTCTGTTCTGTCAAGAGAATGAGATGGGGACTGAGGAAAGGGTCTCGCTTTTCCTCTTAATGCTGGCCCACTAAGTGAGCTGCTCTGTTGAGACGGGATCTCCAGCAGCAGCTGAAATCCTAGGGACAACTCGTGAGTGTGGGAGCGGGAGTGTCTCTACAGTGGTCTTTGTTTCTTACACAGGTTGGTTCCAGGCAGGTTCTGGGCTTGGATAAGCAGAGAAGACCCTAGTCTCTTGTTAGGGTACAGAGTCGACCACCCCTCAATTAGACGGAGAACACTCTCGATAATGCAAGTCACACAGCGAGGTTTATTTCCAGCTCGCTGGGGTCCTAGTATCCGCCCGGCGCAGCGGGTTTCAACAAGGCCCCCGAGCACTCAAAGCCAAGGGTTTAATGTAGCATTTTCAAGGCACCTCTCCATGGCTACATACATAGCTTGCGCCCCACTTTGACAGTTTAACTTTGTTTAAACTTTTGCCACCCCAGCATCACCCTGGCGCCATCCTGGCGGTTAAGTGAGATTTAGGTTTAGAAGAAATTTAGCTTTATTTACATTTCCTTCTGCCTCTGCCTCCTTCAGTTGTATGGTGGGGAGGGGGCGACCTTAGGCCTTAAGGAACTGAGCCACTTGTCCCTGGAAACTGGGCCCTTGAAGAGATAGCCTTTTTGTTGTAAATCACCAGGACATTTTGCAAACCAAGGGAGATTCCTGTCTTGCAGGATTGTGATCTCTGCAAGTGAACTATTTGTTTTCTTTACAATCTGGCCCCTGTGGGCCATCACGCTTAACCACCCTGGTGGTATATGATTAAGTTGTTTCGTAGGTTTTAGCTACTTTCTCTTATCTCAAGTTGTGGACTGGTTAGGGACGCTCAGTAAAATGGCTTCCCGGCCTTCAGGATGGCCATTCTGATGCTAACCCACTCTTACAGTGCCAGGTGCTGGCTTTTGCTTTGCCAAGATGGCTATACTTATGTCAGGGCTAGACTCGAGGTGGGTACAGCCTTGTTTTTCTTGGCCTTCACACCTGGAGCTGGTTTCTGGGACTCCCCTGGGGGAGGGGAGCAGGGACAGTAGAATAGGGCCTTACACACTCTCATCTCAACCCCCAGAAAATTCTGATTGAGTTGAATCTTTCAGACTATTTATTCAACCAGTCTTGACTTGTGTTTTAAGATAATGAATATCCCTTTTTGAATACTTTCTTCTTCTCTGCATAAAGCTGTCTCCAAATCCTAGAAAACCAGCTCTGGCCTAGACAGAGGCCAGACCGCCTTCTCTGGTTCTGACTTTAGTTGTAAAGAACACAAGCATCCTGTCGTCCTCACCTCTGGGCTAAGAGCAGAGTCGGGGCCTTGAATGAATTTCTTTTTCAGATCGGAGAGATCGGTCAGCCACAGTGGACTGTCCTGTGTGCGCTGTCGAAGCCTCCCTGGTCACACCCTCAAGGAAAGCTTCAGAAACCAAGAATCAGTGCCGGGTGGGGTGGGGTGGGGGGCTCATGCTTCACTTCCCACTCCGAAGACACTGTCCGTCTTGTCACACTGGCTGTTTAACAGCCCTGCCCATGTCATTCTTAAGAGAAACAGAGCAAGGTTTCATTAACGTGAGGGATCTGCAGCGGCTCGGGTTTAAGTTATCACTGCAAAGGGAGAGCAGCAGGGTTTGCTCCTTAAGTCGGAAATAAAAAAGACGAATGGCAGGAGGGAATGAAGTCAGCTCTCCACTGCCCCGAGGCTTGGCCATCGGCAAGTGAGGGAGGAGGGGAAAGCCCTTTCTCAACACCGATTATCTACCAAAGGCAATTAGTATCTTTTAATCTGAAAAAAAAAAAAAACATCCATTTACCATGGTAAGAGTCACAACTCCGTAACCCAGGATGGTCTTCTTTGTGTCCGCGGGGAGCCGGGGACGGGGTCCTGGCTGGCTCTGTGTAGCTCCGTGTAACTACAGACTTTTCTCAGGGGTTCTGGGGTCCCTGGCATGTTGAGAAGAGAGGAAGGAGGGCATCTTTAGGGCCGGTCACGTTCCTGTGACTCTGCTCGGAATCTTTAGGGCCCGTCGCGTTCCTGTGACTCTGCTCGGAATCTTTAGGGCCGGTCGCCTTCCTGTGACTCTGCTCGGAAGGGTCTTATTTGCCAACCCACCCCCCCACTCACTCACTCACGCACTCATGAATTCAGCAGATGACTGTTCGACTCCCACGACCTGTCAGATCCTGTTCAGGGCAGTAAGCAATGACCCAGAGTTCCTGCTTTCAGGAACGTGCAGCCGGAGAGCGCGCAGGTGGTGATTAATGCCCCTGAGTTAAGTTAAACCGGGTGAGGAGGACAGAAAAAGCAATGAGTGAACGACGTCCTACTTTATATGTGATGGTCCAGGTTGGCCTTTGTGAGCAGGAGACATTTAAGGAGAGGCCTGATGAAGGAGAAGGAGGTGAGCTCTGCAGAAATCTGCACGGCAAGGGAGCCACACAGCAGAGCAGCCAGCCAGACTGGGCAGAGAGTATTACAGAAGACAGGATCCTGCAGTCTGGGAAGGAGCTCAGAGAGAAACCTAGGCAAGTATTTTTAGCAGCTCTACCTTTGCTTTTGCTTGAGTGGCCCCAATTCTTTCCCCGGGGCCTGGACCCCTTTCAACAGAAATGACAGCACATGCAAAGGCCCTGGGGAAGAAGTGAGTTCAATATGTTTGAGGAGGGGAGGAGGAGGAGGGAGGAAGTGGGGTGACTGGGAGGAGCAGGCGCCCAGAGGAAGCCTGTGCCATGTCACGATGGTAAACACGTTGGTCGTCTAATGGTGCTAAAGGGTTTCCTCCAACATTTTCTGAATTGTAACCAGTGTAAACTCAAAACGAGTTTTTCTAAAGTAGACGTGTTTGGAGGAGGTGAGTGGCCCAGTCAGGAGGGGCTGGGCTTACAGGGAGTGGGGTGAGAGCTTCAGAGAGCGAGCCCACCAATGACAGTGGCGGCCACAAGATCCATGGTGCCTTCAGGCCATCCGATCAGTGAGGGAGGGTCCCCAGGGGACAGGCAGAAGTCTTGGCGCCAGGGACAGCAGCAGCCCCTGGGAGAATCCCCAGAAGCTGTTTTGGGGGATTGTCATCTTGGAGACTGTGTCAATCAGCTTCGGCCACCATAACACAAGGCCACGGACTGGCACCGAAACCGCAGAAATTTATTCTCACCGTCCTAGAGGCTGGAAGTCCAAGCCCACGTATCAGAGGGTTGTTTTTTCTCAGGCCTCTGTCTCTTTGCTGTGACCTCACATGACCTCTCTTCTGTGTGGGCACCGTGGTGTCTGTTCTTCCCGTGATAGGGACACGGGTCATACGGGATAAGGGCCCCACCCCTAGTGGCCTCGCTTAACCTTAATGACCCCTTCGAAGTCCCCAAGTATATTTGTGTTGGGGTTGAAAGCTTCAGCGTGGGAAATTCAGGGGTGCACAGCTCAGCCCATAACTGTCTGCGCTGGGGACGATCCAGGAGCTGCTTCCAGATCGGCAGGAGAGAAGAGCGCGGCCAACCGGCGTCTTTCTCGGGAAACAGACGTCCACGCCACGGGCACCAGTGTCCCTTCGGCTGGTTTCTCATCTTCCCTGGCTCAGATGGGAGCCCGTCCCAAGCAGCTCACGTTTTCCAGCACGTACTGCGTGCAGAGACTGGGCAGGCAGCGTCCCTCGCCCTTAATAGAGCCCAGTGAAGCAGGTACCCTTCCTGCCCTCATGGGCCATTGCTGGAACCAAGGCACAGACAGGTTAAATGGCTCACTCAGGATGTGGTTAGTTTTCGGGGGAGCCTGGTCCCGGCAAGATGGAAGGGAAGGCCATCGTCCTTAGGTGGAGATCAGGTTTGGGATCGCAGGGTCTGGTGTTGCCGGGGTAAGAAATCCACGGACCCAACACTGTCCAGCTGGCCTGGGGGAGACACTTTCACAGCTGCCGCGTCGCGTGAGCCCAGAAGGCTTCACAGGGGGCTCCCCTGACTTGGTGGAAAAGGTCTTCACGCCCAGGTCCATCTGCAGAGAAGAATCCTGACGCCCCGCCACACTCCTGCCTCGGAAATGAGAAACGGATGCAAGGGCCAAGCGTTGTGTCCAGCCTCGGTGCACGGACTGCTTTCCTCCTGCCTCCGTTTGAGTTTCATTGCCGACGGCGCCGCACGTTCGTCTCCAGCTTCAGCTCTGCTCGTGGTGTTTGTTTCAACTTCGGGAGCTCCAAGAGGGCTCCGGCAGCCCGCAGCCCGCCTTTGATGGACTTGACCGTGTTGGCACAGCCCTTTGTGAGTCATTCCTCCAGCGATCCGCCGGTGCGCGGCCGGAGTGCGGGGCGCTGCGCACAGCACGTGGCTGATGCTCCAAGGTGAGGCGTGGCGTCAGGAACTCCTGTTTGCCCAGAATTGTGTTACTATTGGCATCAGTGTCGGAGGAACCGTCTCACTGAGCCGTCCGCGGTCTTCTCCACCAGGAACAGCGCCCTGTGTCAGGCATGCCTTCTCTCGATCCTTCTGGCTCACGGAGCCATGTTTCCCTATGTGCCACAGAACACTGTTTCTGGAAAATTGTGGGTGGATGCTGTGTGTCGGGGTCCCCGAGCCCACCCCCACTTGTGGTAGTTCTCTAGAACTCGTGCACTCGGCCTGTGGCCCTTTCCACAGCTACACATCAGTGCAGTGGAAGGAGATGGAGCAGAATCCACATGGGGAAAAGATGTGTCAGACAAAGCTCTAGGGAAGCCAGACATAAAGTGCAGCGGCCCTTTCCTAAGCCAGTCACCACGCAGGACAGACTTAGTTCTCCCAGCACAGACTGGGTCCACTGGGGAACACCTGCTACAGAGCCTCACTGGAGACTGAGAGCCCGGGGTGTTATCGAGGACTGGTCACATAGACATGCTCTGCCTGGCAGGGGCAAGATTGCAGACTTCTGGAAGGAATCCAGCAAAAAAACCCATGTATTTCTGCACAGACAGGTCAGGCACAGTGAATCCCTCCCATCAGGGAATAGTGACAACCTTCCCCAAATCCAAGTTCTAGATGCTAGGCAAGACGCATCCTTGGAGGCAAGTGTTTGGAGGGACAGGTGACTCTGGCCCTGTGTGTTAGCTCTTTTCTGGACCCTGTCGGTTAAACTGGCTTCTTTACCTGCGGGTTCTAAGGGTGCAGCCTCACCTGGCCAGGGGCAAACCCCGCCTCCCATCCCTTTACCGAGCATCTTAGAAGACGTTCGCTTTGTAGGAAATGAGCACAGCAAGTTTGGGTGGGAATATGATACCAGTTTCACTCAACTTGACGTCCAACACTGGAGAAAACCCATCGCGGGGAAAGACCATTTTAAAATTCATGATTTATCTTTTACTTTACACTTCAGCACGGACAGATAATGGTTAATTTCAGTTACGTCTCAGACGTCGCTCAGAGGTACTAAGAGAGAAAATGCTGGAGCTGATGTGGGCTCCTTGGAACAAACCCACCCAGACTTAGAACAGTTAGTTGTGGTCTGTACAAACCTATAATCAAGGCATCCTCTGTTAACTAAATAATGGGCCTTCTCATTTGAAATGGAAATTCAAATTGTTTCTCCACGCAGGGGACATTAACCAGGGTTAGATCTGGAGCTTTGAAATACACTTTAAATGTGTTTTTCAGCATATTAAAAAGCCTAATCGAATTCGTGTTCCTTGTAGCCAGGAAGTTTTTTTGCCTAAATCTGAATTAGTTCTTATTTATTGTTACAATCAAGATTTTAGAATAGGCTTTAATTTTTTTTAAAGATTTTATTTATTTATTTGAGAGAGAGAGAGAGAGAGCATGAGCTGGAGCGGGGGTCTGGGGGGTGGGAGTGGGGCAGGCAGAGACAGTAGAAGAAGCAGATTCCCCACTGGGCAGAGAAACCCAATGTAGAGCTTGATCCCGGGACCCTGAGATCATGGCCCAAGCAGAAGGCAGACACTTAATTGACTGAGCCCCCCAGGTGCCCCTGCAAAAGGCTTTTATTTCCTTAAGTATTTAGACTGGAATTTATTCATCCTCCAGATGCATTTGCTTTAGAATCATGGATAAAACAAGGTCCCGATTTGCACTAATGTTTTCTAAGAGGAAGCTTTAAAAACTCACCTGTGGGACATTTTTGTGTGAAATCTTGAAAAGGACACAGTATTTTTGTTAGTAAAATTTACTATTTTCCCCCATTCGAGTGGTATATGGTTATTTCCTTCCTGGCCTGCTTCGATCCACGTTTGCAATCGCATTCCTGATCGTATCCTCATCACGGCCTCACTTGGATTTTCTGCTCTGCCCACTTCTGCCTTCTCTGAGATTCCGTAACGTCTGAGTCGTACCCTTGGTCTGACACTCTTCATCTCTGTGCTTCTCTGTGGTTCATTCACCTCCATTTGCTTTTGGGGTTGGTTGGCTTCCAGAACGTATACTTTTAGAAGGAATCACCAATTCCTATTGGTTCAATCTATGAAACCCATCTTCCCTGGTTCCATCCAGCATTACTTCATCAAGTGTAATGCTCACTGTGACTCAGGTAAACAGGTAAGACACTCCCTTTAGGCTTCGAGACACCTATGTCTAGTCTTCTCCAATGTTGCTGCCAGTAGCTTCACCCTGGATCTGATGATTTCTTGCTTAAACCACCAAGGGCTTCTTTGTTGACTTCGGCATAGGTCCGTATGGGACATAGACTCTGCACCAACTTCTTCCTTCTTCAATTCTCCTTCCCCTTCCACTCCAGTCCTACCGATACTGCTTCTGCTCTTGCCACAGTGAACTTCTTGTTGTTTCTTCAGTGTTACCTGCTGCCCCAGTGTCTTTGCACACCCATCGCTAATGGGGAGTTGGAGTGACTTCCACATTATGGTAATGATTTACATGAACCAGGAGAGATGTCTGATTTGATTTGGAGGAGGGCTGAAAATGGATGTCAGAAAGATTGAGTCAGGTTTTAAGCTCCAGACAGAGGGATCCTATGAATTTTTAGAACAGAAGATTCTTTGATCTATGCCATCCCAGAAAGAAAGGGAGAACCCATTTGCAGATCTCATTGGCGAGAAAGGAGATTTGGGCTTTTGGCAGGTCATTTCATCAAAGCCACTGGTGGGCAGGGCCTATAATTACCTGTTCTGCACCAGATATAATTAACTTGGACACGTGGGGAGAGTGAGCTCCAAATAGGGAGCTCAGTGGCCCAGTTATGAGAAGCTGGAAACGTTAAAAGCAGATTTGGTGGGGGCCTGACTTTGCATATGCTTTGATGGCATGTACCCCCACCTGTGTCATGATTCCGTAACTCTCCTCCCGGTTATATCCTGGACATCTTGAGGGTGGGGCCCATCGTCATGTTTATGGAAAAAACCATGGACACAGAGTTTGGCACATCAGCTGTAAAACATCTGTTAGACGTGCATATTACCCGGATTCGCATATCACACCCCCCAACCGCCACCCTGCAGTAAATCACCTTTAAATATTTGGCTTATTGGGGTGCCTGGGTGGCTCAGTGGGTTAAAGCCTCTGCCTTCGGCTCAGGTCATGATCCCAGGGTCCTGGGATCAAGCCCCACATCGGGCTCTCTGCTCAGCAGGAAGCCTGCTTCCTCCCCTCTCCTCTCTCTGCCTGCCTCTCTGCCTACTTGTGATCTGCCAGATAAATAAATAAAATCTTTAAAAATAAATAAATAAATATTTGGCTTATCATTTTTCCCATTTGGGGTTACTTTGGGTTTTCCATGAAGCCTAGGGAAAAAAGAGAGAAGTCATCATCTGTATCATTTTTTAACGATGTGGTTTATTTTTAATTGAATCTTAAACATGTGAATTGGCTTCCCTCGTTACTGGTGTCCACCCCACCCATAGTTCTAAATCCTTTCAATCGGCCCAAAAAACAATGTTTCAGTGACATGTCCAGAAATCTAGAGCCTGAATGCACCCCTGAATGTCAGCTAGTGAGTCGTGGCGAATAACAACGTGCTTCTGAAGGACCGATGATTCCTAAAGGGAGCTGCTGCTCTTAAAATGCCACCGGTATAATAGGGTCCTTTGTCCCGCTGTCTACACAGCTCTGTCTCGGAAGTCCAGGAGATCCCTGGCTGCCGGGCAGAAGAAGAGAAAGGACAGTGTGAGGAAGAAGAGATGAATCAGGTTTCTGAGGGACCCCATCCACCTCCGCCTGATCAGTAGGGTGTGGGAACCCACTAGCCTTTCGGCTCACAGCCCCATCGCTCCCATCAGCGGGAACTAGGGCAAGGAGAGCGGCAGGGATCTCCTCTTTCTCGGAGATCAGGAAGAGACGGAACAGCGTGCACATGTTTGCCTGCAGGGACAAGGAGAGAGAACAGAGGAGAAACCAAAATCCTAAACTCCGGGGCGGTGTTCTTCGGGAGTATCTTTGCGGCTGTTAGCAGCCTTGCCTGTGTTCCTGGGAGCTGATCAGAGACTTGCCCTCAGTCCCTAGCACCAAAGCCCCAACAGGAAGTACTGTGATATGCAGGCAGAAGGGCAGCAGGCTAAAAATGATCTCTCGAAGTTAATAACCGCAAAAGAAAGTGAGACTAAAGAAAGCCTCATCCACAGGTTGGCAGATGAAGAGAATTCAGACAATGTAGCAAACCTCTTTCCTCTTAGACCCTGTGCTTCTAACGGTCCAGGTTCCCCTTGTGTCTCAGAAACTTTCCCCCGAAACACTCATGAATTTTTGTTTCTCTCATCTCAGAGACTTCCCCAAGTTTCTTCCCTTTCCTTTTTTCTATTTCTGTCTTTTCCAATCTTAACCAAACCCACAGCCTCACCACCCAGCACTGTAAGTGGGGAGCTCCCCTGTCCTGCCAGGAGCTCTTTCCTAAAAACCAGTGTTGTCCACTGCCCGCGTGGATCATCGGCAGATGAACCTTTGCACCGTCTCCTTGGTGTATCCCCAAAACGAAACCCAGTGTTAGCCTTGTGC
>NC_081573.1:54766063-54837840 GCF_022355385.1 Mustela nigripes
GGGCTCTCTGCTCAGTGGGGAGCCTGCTTCCTCCTCTCTCTCTCTCTGCCTACTTGTGATCTCTGTCTGCCAAATAAATAAAATCTTAAAAAATTAAGATAAAAATAATAATGTTTAAAGAACAGTTTTGAGTGGAGGAAAAATGCAATGCCGTTTCCCATCCTGGCACCTCATGGATCTCCCCCACAGCCTCACACCCAGTGTTCAGCACCTGGACCTCGATCTTAGCTTTCCTCGAGTGCTTCCCAGTACTTGATTCTCTTTAGCAAGTTATAAGTTACGTGTCACACAGAACCTGTTTTTGAGATCCATCAGCCAGGCAAAGAAGAGGATATTGTGCCCTACCAGTTCTCGCAGTGATGGTTCGAATCTCTTTCCAATCCCATGTTCGGCATTTGTAGCCCCGTATCAGCCATGATGGGAACGTTTGCACCACTGGGGGGTCAGGGGAGGGGGAAGAATACTATAACACAAGGCTTTTTCACATTCTCAGAGAGCTGGTCTTATTAACCATTCACTAGCATAGCACTGCCCCAGTAAACTTCAAGTGCTCTGTACAGTCACTAATGACTGTGACTTTCTCCGCTCCAAGTACTCTGTTAAAGCTTCACTGATTTATCTCGTTTAAACCTCGTAACAAGCTTAGAAGAGAGCTCCCATCCATATAGTTGATTTGCAGGTGAAGCAATTGGACACTCAGAAGAGCAAATCAAACACACCCAAGGAGGAACCAAGGCTCAACACCACACGGCTGAGAATGAACATCTCTGTCTCTAAACGATGTCTATTCTAAGACAATGGTACTGGACATTACAATGAACTAGACTTTATAAATTTTGCGTTCTTGGAACAAGTAGCATTTGCAAACTTTGAAATTGGTGTTAGAGATTACACACACACACACACACACACACACATACACACACTGAAAACAAAAACAAAAATTGGATCCAAAACAGTTTTAAGTCTCCTGTTTGGATGAGATCTTCCCAGTAAAAGAGCCGCATCTGTTAACATTGTAACTATAGGTTATTTCTATAAACACTTGGCTAACAGCCCCTAAAACAGCAATGTCACTGACCGACCAAATATTTGTTTCTTTGCAATAGGGACCTGAGAGAGAGACAAAGGGGTCAATAACCCTAATGACCTAAGACTGTTGGTACCAAGGCCTGGAGCCTAATGATTGTAGCCATGGGGTGTTAGGGTGACAATAATTGTGAATTATCACTGTGTTTAAGATAAGATGCTGTCAGTCCCAGTTAGCTTCCCCGTAGAGCTGAAGAACTATCAGGAGTTGAGTTACCTGTCTCAGGGGGTCCTATCTGAGAGCCTAAGCCTCTGAGAGGGAGGTGGCTGGGCTGGGGAACAGAGACACTATCCCCCCACCTTGGTGACCACCGTTGGATGGGCAGCTGGAGGCTTAGTTCCAGGAGAGGGGCTAGGAGAACGCTGGAGGTAGAATCGGGCACTGCTCCAGGTTGCATGGGTGGGACACAGAGCTGAGGTTGCCTGGAGGAAGGTACCTATGGGGAAAAGTGACTTCCCTCACCCAGCTGAGCTGTTCAACACTTAACATGTAGACCCAGAGGGTGTGCCTCTCTCTGATCCCCTGGAAGACCCTCAGAGGCTAGTTCACCCTGCGTAGACATCTACAACTGGGTTAAGCTCTGCAAGAAACCCAGCTTTTACAATGTCCCCCTTTCTGTCCTTATGCCTCTGTGCCAAGCATGCAGATGAGCTAGCCTTCCTTCCCTGGGTATATTTTTATTTTAGGATATACATGGCATTTTTAAAATTTGAAGAGAAAGTTTTAATCTCTCTGGATGTGTTTGCTACATCTTTAGGCAAGTATTTATTAGGATATTATGGTTAATATAATCATGGCCATAACTTTCTAATGAATGCAAATGGGGAAATAAGATTTTATTAAGCAAGGATGATCATCTTAAAACCATTATGAACTTGTGTTTATGGAAAACATTTTAGGGCTGCACCTGTTTTTTAAAGCAAATCTCATCATCCTCTCTTGTGCTAGAGACCGCTGAGGCCTTTAAAGATCAAGCTGGGCCACATCCGATGTCACAAGCCATTGTGTGATGGGGCCCATTGGGAGATGTTGGCATCCCAGCCACGGGAGGGGGGTGGGGGGTGGAGCACATTGATTAAGGCTCCGCCTGATGGGGGGTGCACAGGAATGATTACCCCCCAGAGGACATTTGGCAAAGTCTGGATTTTCGATTGTCGTGAATGGCGAGGGGAGTGCTCGTAGCATGTAGAGCATAAGGGGTGCCGCTCGGCATCCCGCGGTGCACGGGACAGCACCCCGCTCCACCCCCAAAAGAATGACCTTGTCCCTATGTCAATAGTGCTGAGGATATCAAGTCTCCAGTTACAACAAAGGGCTCAGGAGGCATATGGCCTTATTTTCCAACCCCATCTGACTTTGGGCGGGTGACCTCAACTGTTGGGACTTCTGAGTCCTGATTTTCAAAGCAGGTCTGCCCACCAGAGCTCGCTCATAGGGCCCTGGGCGGCTGGAGGCAGCGTGGGTCAAGCCCGTAACACAGCTCCTGGCCCCGAGGAGGCACTCGGTAAACACGAGAAAACCGTAACTCTTATTACCATTGTTATAATTGACATCCTCCTCAAAATACAATAGTTGGGGAAAACTTCAAAACAAGGTTAAATTCAGTTTTTAAAAGTTGCTTTTCCGGGGGAGGTGGGGTGGAACAGGTGACTCTTGATCTCAGGGTTGTAAGTTCAAATCCCAAGTTGGGTGTAGAGATTACTTAAAAATGAAATCTTTAAAAGAAAGCAAGAATGCAGGCTTTTTTTTTTTTTTTTCCTTTGGTATCAAGATTTTCCAAGCTGCATTTTTTCCTTAAATACATTTTTCCTCATCAATCCTTAAAAGGCTTCCCATGGGCTCACAGTTTTCAGGGGGACTTGGTCCCAGTCTTCCGGATTCTGCACCTGAGTGCTCAGTGTTCACGTGACTCTGACCCTGGAAAGCCGCTTTCTGCCCCTGCACTTCTCACCCGTTGTGGTGGAAGAAAGAGGCAGCCTGTGTGGTCCTGCCCAGAGACCCGGCACACCAGCCATAGGAGGCCTGTGCAGCCGGTTGTAAAGCACGTGGAAGAGCGTAGCAGGGCGGGGTTGATGGCATTAGGGAGCCCTGCACCTGCGGGTTACCTAGTCTGGGGGGATGGGTGGGGGGGCTGCTTCACCGGCCACGTGGCTTTTTCAGGAGTCAGTTTGCGGTGGTTCAACCAGAGAGGCTGCTGCCATGTTCCCGATGCTCTTAACTAAGATCCCAGGATGTGCTAGAACAGGGCCTGGCACACAGGATGGTCTCCAAGCATTGGCTACCGCTGTGACGGTGATTTCCACGGCACCGCACCGTGACACGCACCCAGTGGTCTGTGCATATGTGTGGGTCTTGTGTGTGAGATGTGCGCATCTCTGGAAAACTCAGGGCCCTCTGCCCTCTGTGCTCACACTCACACCTACGTCGTACCTACAGATAATGTGATCGAATGCTCCCAAACCTTTCTGGTAATACCCACCTGCTCAGGATCAAATTGTAGGGAGCCGGCCCACTGAGGCCAAGAGAAGGAGTGGTCTTGGGTCTGGCCCGAGTCTCCGACACGAGGAAGGGTACCTTGGTGTGGGAATGAGCTGAGCATCTCTGTTTTATTAGTCACCGAGCCTTGGCCGTCCCTGCTGGCTGGCGGATGGTCTGCGGCTAGGTCCCTGAGCTGCCCTGTGATGCAGGAGGCAGCGCTGGGTGGCTGCGGGGTCCTCCTACTGTGTGAGGCAGATTTGAGGGTTTATGGCGCTAGGGTCCTCTGGCAAGACTCGCAGTCTGAGAACCAGGCCTGCCTTCGATACCGTGCCTGCGCTCTTCCCCACCCACCATCCCCACGAGCAATTGGCGGCATTTACCCCCCATACTTCTCCTTTTGGCTTTGGCCGACAAGACGCACAGGGTCAGAGTGGTCCTTCCGCCGTAGTGACATCTGAGGACGACCCGCGACGTCGATATTCTCTCCTTTTCTCCTCTCTCTGATCCTTCTTTTCAGCTACTTGTAATTCCCCATTACCACGCTTTGCTGCACAAGCTGCTTCAGATCCAACGTGCCTGGAGATGGGGTATAAATACACTTGTAAAAAAAACTCAAACCTCGAATCTATTCAATATTTCTCCAGGATTTTGCTTCGTTTCTTTGTGTTTCTTCCAATTTGAGACCAACAATAAAAGTGACTCACCCAGCCTCTTACTGGCCGACGGTAACTCTAAAGATAACTGATTCCTATACCAAGCCTAATAGGATCAATTAAAGTCCTTGTAAAAATGTCCCTACCAGGGAAAAATGCTGGGGGAGATGCTGAAACTCATCTGCCCGAAAGCAAGAGGCCAGCTCTCTCTTGTTTTTTGTTGTTTTTCTTTTCTTTCTTCTGATCAAAGTTCTCCTCGTGCTTTTCGTAGCTTCTTTGCCCAAGGTGTCTGTGGCAGATGGCTCACAAAGCAGCAGGAAGGCACAAAACCTCTCGCTATCATTTTTAATAAAAAAATACTGACTATAGAGGAGATTGACTAATGAAAAGATGGAGGATTCAGTCCTTGAAACGAATTGTACCGAGTCCGGGCGCATTAGGACTTTTCTCAGCGTGGGCTGTGGGGCCATGGCAGTGGGCTCTGCAATTAAAAAGAGAAGTGGAAAGATGCCCCAAACAGCCAGACCCCCACCTTCTTCCCCAGCTTGAAACTAGGGTTGGTTGCAAGGTGGGTATGTGCATTTGCATTAGAAAATTAGGAATGCGTGCAAAAAATGGCTTTCCCACAGATAAAGACAATTAAGGCTTTTAAACGTTGGAAGATGTCTTCATGAGCACATTCAGGGATTTGGCATTTACTCCACAGGACAAAGTCGCTGCCATCACGTTCAGCAAAGAATGGCTCACCTGTCCTCCAGCCTTGATTACTGGCCTCCTCCAGCTTGGCTCCTTCTGCAAGCCTGTGCTGGTCCAGATGTCAGCGACCTCCGCAAGCCTTGAAAATCACCGTCTTGGCATCTAGATTCATTGCTTTCCCGCTCGATAGCAGGATGAGTAAGAAAATGGGACAGCTTCGGTTGTGATATTTTCAGTATTTGTGATGAAGTCGGCACCGCGGTGTGCAGAGGGCTGGGTGCAGTGGCCAGCTCCGCTGTTTCCTGGTGGGGACAAGCTCCCTGGCTCTTTCTGTCTCCTTGTCTGTAAAGTGGGATTGGCTCCTAACACATATGGCTCTTCTGAAGATTACACAGGACAGTGTGGGTCAGATATATGGCAATGTACTCGGCACACAGTAGGCATCATAGGGGGGAAGCCAGTGGCCCGATTGTGGTCAAACCCAGAAGAATTTCACGGGCACCCAACCTCCCATGGCTGTTAGAGATTGCGCGGGTATCTCTAAATCAGCTCAGCATCTGTGATTTTTTTTTTTTTTAAAAGATCTGTCGTATGTATTCATGAGGAATTGATTCTGTGAGGTTATTCAGGCTCACAAATGCTCTCACTGTAAGTGCCCGATCCTTCTTTCGCAAGGGCGAGCAGGCGTTAGTCAAACAGAGAAAATGGTGTTTCATGGACCGAGGAACAGAATGTACAAAGGTTAAGAGGAGGGAAAATCATGGTTTGTTTGGCAAATTCAAAGAAGGACTGTATACTTCAGCTTAAGTGGAATCCACCTGTATTTTTTGTTTTACTAAAAGTGGAAGGATAAGATAGTGCTGTAAGGCGCATTCACACCCGTCCCAAAGGCCAAGGCTCAGGGACGCCATCCTCTCTCCACTGCTCCCGCGTTTAAGCTCCATTCTTTGTCCCCATCTGCCCGAGTTCTCCGAAGCGGGGTCTCCAACCTGAGAAGTTCTCGAAGGAAACCTGTCAGGGGAAGGCGCTTCCGTGACTCTGACTCCGTTAGGAAGACAAACCAGTGGGACCACACACACAGCCGTGGTGATCATTTTAAAGATTTATTTTTGCATATTCTTGATTAAATGTGCAAGGTGGTAGATGAAACCAGGCCTTTATAACCAAGCACAAATGGGTGGTTGTTTTGAGCTTTTTTTTTTTTTTTTTTTTAATTCAGAGAGTGAGCTGTAGTAATAATGCTCATTAAGATGAGTGAAGGTATTGATTTACTGGAAAACCATAGCTTTACAGCAGCATAGCTCAAGTCTGGCTGTAAAAAACCATTCTGACGGCTAATATTTTCAGCTAAAAAGCTAAGAAAGCTGTATCAGGTTTGAAATTGCAACTCTCAAAAATGGCCTCTGTTAACAGTCCTGCTTTCTGATTGTTAAGGTGAAACCACTGAAAAAATTAGTCTCCCCCTCTCTAAGCAGTTGAGTGGATGCACGAGGGAGAGAAAAATACCAGCGGAGACCGGCATGGGTCGTCCCCATGCTGCTCGTCCACGTACGAGGAAGGACGTCTGTGAAGGGCTTGGTGTGCAGCGTCCTGTCTGAGCGGTAGTTTTCTGGGGCTGAGTGTGCCCAGGGGACC
This sequence comes from Mustela nigripes, assembly GCF_022355385.1. Lineage (NCBI taxonomy): Eukaryota > Metazoa > Chordata > Mammalia > Carnivora > Mustelidae > Mustela > Mustela nigripes. Next base: position 54,772,616 of record NC_081573.1, read on the forward strand.
ATGGGCACACCTCAGATGGGACCAACACGTCGGTGCCAGGGACAATGAAGAGAACCAGGGTAGCAAACCATTAATGCAAGAAGAGACTCTGCCATTCAGAGACATTAATTCAACATGACACCAACAGGGGTGTTTAGATGTGCTCATTGTGGTGTCAGACACTGTGCTCTAATTGAGTTAATTAAAAGTTAATGGCATAGAGCACATCGCGACGCTATAAATGACAGGCATGTGACCGGTCCCCGTACCCTCTCGTTGGAATAAACCTTTCACTCACTGTCAAACTCCCCTTCTGAAAGATTCATCCCACACCGCTGCCTCTCCTTCTTCCTTCGGAGAGGGTGAGCGCTGTTCCGTTCGGCATATAAACAAAGGGAGCTGGAAAGATAAAAGGAGGCTCGTGTGCGATGTCATAAGAATCACCCATCGTTGCTAGCTGCGTACATAGCGTCTTGGTGCCAAAGGGGGAAAGAAAGTGTGTCCTCTGAGGGCAGCTGTGCGGGGATCCCGGGGCGCAGATGCCCACCGGAGGCGGTGTGAGGGTGGCAGGATGGAGGGGACAGTGGCCAAGAGGACGAGGTTCGAGTCAGGCTGGTGGCCAAGCCACTCAGCCTCTCTGCGCATGTCTTCTCCCCTGGAAAATGGACATAACAAGGAGCCCAAGCACCCGCGTCGCCCGTGCTCTTCCCCATGGAACAGGAGAATCGCTCGCAGCTAGTGGCACCGTGACGGGCGCACAGTGATCCCTGAGTAGAGGTTAGGGGACACCGAGGGGAGAGCGTGTGTTCTGCGCACGGGAAAACCAAATCTCCAGGCACAGTAACTGGGCCTTCTGCCCTTGTGTGGGCGGCCAGCGGAGTTCTGTGTTTTTGTTGTTAGATGCTGGGTTGTTTGATCAATTTAGGTTCCAGATGCCCCCTAGAAAGGGCTATGGGACACACCATTACACTCACAGGACAGGCTGAGAACCATCTGAAAATCACTCCCATAAGGCAAGGCAAAGACCATTGCGAAAGGGTGTCGGTTTGGAATCCTGACTAAGGACACTCACTGTGGTTGGGTTGAACACTTAACCTGCGGCCTCCAGCATCAAGGTCAGGAAGAAGCGCAGCAGTTGACTTAGCCCTTGTGGCTCCTAAACCATGAGCCTATGCACCCCTGCCAAGGAAGGAGGCATATTTCTCTAGGGCTTAAATGCTAAGGAGAACCCGTGATGGGTCATCATGGAATTCAGTGAATGTAGTTCCTGAGTTATTCTAACAATTAGAAGATAAAGAAATGAAATGATCCCTCGTTGGCTCTTTCTTCGAACAACTCTTGAGGAAGGTTGAAGTTGATGACCTTCAAACTTTTCTGATAGAAACATATGGTTAAAAAAAAAAAATAGGTGTTATATCACAACCCAGCACCCACCACACACACACACACACACACACACACACACACACACACCAAAGTTTCACAAATAATACTTTATATCCTTACAATAGGTGGTGTTCCCTTCCTGGCTTCTGTTCTACTCTCTCCTGTTATTTAAAATGATGGCCGTGACCTAGAAATTGATTTCATGATCGTGACACTCAGTTTTTAAAAACAGTGACCCAAGGTGTTAGGTAAGAACACATTTCTACGAAAGCGCTTACGCCAAGGGACACATGTGTAGTGGTCGTGGCTGGCTTAGGGGTGCTACCGGCACATGGTGGGGAGAGCCCTGAGATGCTGCTCAGTATTCTACGAGGCACAGGACGGCCCCCACACGAGGAAGTTACGTGGTCTCAAATGTCACCAGGGCTAACGTGGAGAAACTCTGCAAAGAACCGGAAAGATGGTGGTTTGCTCTCTTGCCTCATTTACACACGATAGAAAACAAGGTCATGGTCCTAAGGTCAGAAAACTGATAAGCCCCAGAGCCGGAACTCAGACCTGGGTCTGCATGGTTCGGGGACTGGCTGCCTCCTTTGCCGCCCCTCTGAGAAACAGCCTCTTGCAGGTGCCTGGCAAGGAAAGGTGGGGTCAGGGAGAGGACTCCAGCAGGAATCTTCGAAACCGCATAACAAATGGACGAACTCCCCCTCTGCTAATCAGATTTGTTCTGTTCTACTCTGGAGTCATTCCAACCTACCAGGTTTTAATTTAACGGTAACATGTGGAAAGGCTTCGTGTCTGAGGTTACCTGATACAGCTGTCTTCACGCTGGCACAGTGAGAAGTTACCAAGTGATTAATAGCCGTGGAGTTTCCTGAGACATCCAGGTGGGAGACACACCACTGGCTTCCTCGCTTTTAATATTCAGTCATAGAAATGGAACATAACAGGGTAACAGCAGGCACCCCTGGAGATCCAGATGGGAGGGTCAGCCTCATGGGACCCCCTCTGACTGCAATTTCCCCCAGCACACATGGTGGGCGGTGGGCATGACGTCTGGCCCGCTCGGCTATCATCAGGTGCGCGGGGAGACTCCAAGAGCAAGATGAGACTTTCCCTCCTGCGCTCTCTCCTGAAGTGCTTGTCGATAAAAGTAGACCTGGAGAAGGCATTTTGTTCGAAAAGAGGAAGTTCCTCTTCCTTTCAAATACTGAAGGGTCCGAATGAAGTACCTCCTGCCGCTGGGGAGTGTTCTTTGCAGAGCCCCGTCTTTACCTCGGGGAGAAGTATCCAAATTAAAAAAGAAATCCGAAGCAGGAAGAAAGTATAAATAAAGACAAAACAAAAATTCCATGACTTTCCAGTGAAAGGATTTCCTAAAAAATTCATGAGACGGGCTGTAATAAGCAGACCGGAATGACTGGAAACAAAATATCAACAGCTTTTCTTTTGCAGCTGTTTCTAAAATAGTTGGGACAGTTTTTGATGATCTGTGTTTTCTATTTTAAAAGCCTTCTCCCATCGTGTTTTTATCTTGCTTGCATGGACTAGACGGAGAAAGCTTTTTGCTAATGAAGAGTCTAAATTCATTAGGCTTCAGTGTAATTATATTTCAAAACAACCAACTGAACTGATACTATGTTGTTTATCCTAAGAATGACTAAGGGACTAATAAGAAACAAGGCTCTATTCCTTTAAAGTTGATCTTGGCCTATCGTTTGGTGTGCAATAACATTTTCGCTTTTTTAGGATTTCGTTGTTTTTAAGTAATCTCTGTGCCCAACGTGGGGCTGTCAGAGTGACAGTCCCACGATTAAGAGTTGCACATTCCACGAATGGACCCTGCCAGGTGCCCCGTATTTTGTTTAATGAATAAGCACACGATAAGAAATACATACAAATAACTAAGGAGGGAGAAGACAGATGGGCTGGGGCGGTGATACCAGAAGCACAGGAGCCGCGTCTCCTAAAGTCGCAGAGCTCTCCACTCTATGGATCCAGTGATACAGGGTTTTCGTAGAGCCTCAGACCGGGGGTAATTACCAACAGCAACACTCCTCCACCTTCTTACACACAACATCCTCTTGCTCGACGTGGTGATCCCGTTTTGTTTGTTTGTTTGTTTGTTTCTTAAACATTTGGAGCATTTCCAGTGATTGCTGAGTAGAGAGCAGTAACCTTTCGTGTTCAGATTAGGTATGAGGGAATCGTATTGCACCGAGCTCAAATCTGCCTTGCAGAAAATGTTCCTGATCTCCTGCTTTTCCTTCTTGAGAAGCACAGAGACCCACTGGCCATTCCATATACCAGATCTCAGATACGTGAGGACCGATTCTTTGACCACGTTTCATACGAAGAGTCTTCCCTCCTTCCTAGCCACCCTCCGCTGCATGGTGTGATACGGGAAAATCGCCCTTTTATCTACGACCCTCAGGGTATAAGTGGGCCATAACCTAGGATGTTATTAAAATTGAACACCTCACTCGGTGGCAGCCGCATGGTCTGGAACGATCATATCGGTGCATTCATCCGTGTGGCCTCAGACAGTCTCTTCCAGAAGTTGGCTTCTGAGGCGTGGTCTCTCCTCCCAGCACTCTGGGAAACACCTAAAAGTATAGAAAGGCAGACTTGGCTCTTTACCAAGCCTCTTAAGTCAAGGCGAAGAGGCTTTTAAAAAAGAGACTTGGTAGCAAGCACTGGGCCAGCATTTCCCGTGTGGAAGTTCAAGGTCCCTGCTCCACAAACAGCAGGAACCGGCTGCCTTTCCCTGCATCCATGGTGGCTGGTGAGGCCACTCTGACCTGGGGGCTTCTCTCCCACCCCCGCTAAGGGTTTCCTGGTAAAGCCTGAGCTTCACCCACCACGCTGGTCTCGATCACAGAGACCCCCCACCTTCTGTGACTCGCAGGCACGTCTGTCTCTCACTGAGCCTTCAGCCTCCTATCCGTTCTCCAGTCCCACTCCAGCTGCTGCGGCCAGCAGCTGGCCAGACCGGGAGTGGGGGAGGGGGGACCACTACCCTAAACTGATCACTGGAAGGGAAATGCAGCTACCACAATGGTAGATTACTATTCGGATGGGAACACCTTCCATGGCCACCTGGCCTTGTGGGAACTGGTAGACACCCAGATGTAACTGATTATTGTGCCAACAAGGAAGGACTTCAAATAAGGAGTAAATACCTGAATCACCTCAACTCCTTCCTTCCTGCGTTTGCCCAAACATTCAGCAGGCCATCAGTCGGGCTTCTCTTCCAGCCATTGTGCTGGGTATCAAAGCAATCACAAGACAATGCCCCTGTCCGTGAGGAGGAGGCAGGGTACAATGACAGCCAGTAGACCAGGCTTTGGAAAGGAGCGTCTCTTGTCATTAATCCCACCCTGTGAACCACTGTTGTGTGACCTTGACCATAATCACTTCCCCCTCTGAGCCGTGGCTGCCTCATCTTTGCAGTGACGGCAAGAGCATCCCCTCTCATGGGCTCTGGTAAGGATTAAGGTTTGTAGATAGATAGGTAGCGACAGGTACGCACACACATGTACAGAACATATGTACATACACACATGCTCACCCAAGCACATCCACACAATGACAGGAGTGGTAAACCCTTGATAAGAGCAGTGGATGTAGTAATAATTACAAACATTAAAACGGCTGCTGTGCAGCTCGACTTGAGTACGGTGATGTACATACAGGTGTATACGTGTTCGTGCATGCACGTGTGTCCATATCCAGGCCCTGTGTCCCCTCCACAATACGTGAGAAAGACACTGAGCCAGGGCGCCTGGGTGGCTCAGTCACATTAGTGTCTGACTCTTGATTTCAGCTCAGGTCGAAAGCTCAGGGCTGCTGGACTGAGCCCCGAGTCGGGCTCCACGCTCGGTGGGAAGTCTCTGCATGAGATTCTCTCTCTCTCTCTCCCTGTCCTTCCTTCCATTCACACACGCACACTGCTCTCTCTCTTCCTAAATAAATAAATTCTTTATTTAAGAAGAAAAAAAAAAAAAAAACAGAAAGAAATGTAAGGAGCCTCCTAGGAGCACAAGCAGGGGACCAGCTGCACGGTAACGCTCGGGGCGCGGGCTGCATGCCATTGACGTGTCGGGCACGTCTTGTTCTGTTCACGGAAGTGCTCCCTCAAAGTTGGTCCCCCCAAAGTTGGCTCGTGCATGCCAGGGTCGACAGGGCAGCCATCCCTCCAGCCAAACCAGCAGTCAGGACACACAACCCGACATACTATTTCTGAGTTGTGGATTCACGTACGTGAGAAAAACTATGAAAGCATTTCATGTTGCATTTCATTACATATAAACTCTATAGAACATTTTCTGGAGAGTATTAATGGCGTGAAATGAAACACACATTTCACTGTGTGTACCATCCTGGTCTCCGTAATTTTCCTGGGTATCGGCGTTCCTCCTACACTAAAAAGGCGTCAAAATGTGAATAAAGCACAGTGTGATTGACGGATTGAGGCAGAGGTTTTATATCCTGGCATCCACAAATGATCGCTGGGCACGGGCTCCTTGAAAATTAGTGGGTGAGGACACAGCAGAAAGGCCCTGAGCTGATTTGCTTGCCTGTCCCATTCTTGGGTTCTTCCTGGCATTCTTTGAGTCTCATTGTTGGGAGGTGACCTTGGCCGTGGCTGAGGGCAAGAACAAGGTCAAAACACAAAAACTGGTGGGTCATCAAAGGAGCACCAACTTTGGTTCTATTCCGTTCTGACCAGGAACCTTCCTCCGCTTCAGCTGTCAGTAATCAAGCCCACTTTTATCTGTAAAGACGCCGTTATTGTTGATGTTTTAAACAGAAAAACAATGACTTGGTGAGTTCGGAGCTCTCAAGCATCTTTTCTATTAGAGAAGCCCCTGCTCTTCTCTCCTGCTTTTTTGAAAACAGGAGGCTTCTTAAAAATTCAGCTGTTGTGTTGCCGCATAATGTAATTTACATCATGGCCGAGAACCCGCTGGATGGCGTGCCCCCGTGTCACGGTCCTCCTTCCCGGGGACCCCAGAGAGTGTCAAAAGTGCAGGACGAAGCCTGTCACCGCAGATTTGGATTATGACATTTCATCAAAACATGATGTACCCAGTGATTGCCGTAAGCGTGATAGATACACCCACTGTCCTCAACGTCCCACATCTCGATGATGTCAGCTGTGCCGGGTCAGCCAGCTGGAGCCGGAGCAGGATCGTATAAAGATGCGTTCCGGAGAGACAGTTAACTCACGAACAGTCGTTAGACAGGTGTAGGATGGGTTACAGGGTTTGGAGGGTTTGGAGGGTTTGGAGGGCTGTGGGAGATCAGAGGGGCGATCCCCAGCCCGGGCAGCGTTCTGAGGCCACTCCGCTCCTGAAAGCTTCACTGTGCTCCCGTCCGCAGACCTGCACGGAACATCCTCACTGGTCCCAGCTGTAAAATGGGCCAATTCCGTGAAACGAGGGAGGCTTGGAACTTTGGGTTGTTCCCAGTCACGGCTGCTGCCTTCCCTTAATCTACCACCGCGTGCATAGTTGAAATGGTGTGTCTGCTTCACAACACGCCACGCTTCTGTGTCTCTACGCCTTGTACGACTCTGTGGAAAGGGCGGAAGAGAGCGGAACTGTTCTGTCTTTAGCAAGGCCATCTTTCTCCTCTCACCGTTTGATCCGGGGCCAAAGAGCCCTTTCTCAGCCCACTGAGTCCGCGAGCGCACCCCAGCCACGGTAAATCCTTCCTCCAGGGCCCCGTTGCAGGGTTGACGGAGTCTGAGGCCACCCCCACCCCAGAAAGCCCCAGATGGACATCCGACACGGGGTATGGGGTATGTTCTAACACCATGGGATCCGGAGTAGGCTTTGACTTTCAGTTCCAGCTGTCTGACTCGCGCGCTGCGATGCTGGGACGTCACCTGATTTCCCTTTACCTTCCGATCCCCACGTGTGAAATGAGCTTGATGACCGCGTGCGTCTCACAGAGATGTTGTAACAAATGCATGGGATCAGACATGTAAAAATCAGGCAGTAAAAGGAAAGGGGTTACATTCACCCTTAGTGGGTGCTGGTAGTCACAGTGCCTCCTACACTGCCCACCGGCACCCAAGGCCCAACCTCACCTTTGACCCCCAACCAACCTCCCCCTCCCCCACATACTCTTCCCCGAGCAGCTCTTGGTATAAGACAGACAGCTTGCCGTCCAGACAACACACCTGCCGGAGAACCCCTCGATTCCTCTGCACTTTGGGGACGGTCTGATCCCGGTTTGTCTGCCCTGCTTCTTTAAACCCCCTAAAAAGCCTTTCTATGCTAAGTTAAACAGAATTGATTGAGGCTAGATTTACTAAGTCCTTTGAAATGGTTCTATTATTTCGAATGCAAGAAAATAACGCACGGCGCCTCCTGAGAAATATATCTTCTGCAACATTTTCATTAATCTCTTTATTAAACTAAACTGGTTTCTCTTTGGAAATTAATTACTGAAGTAGTATTGAGAATTTTAATTTCAACGATATACCAGCAAGAGATACTGCTGTTTCTTTATACACGATTACACAGCAGGGCAATAATCTATTGAAATAAGCCCGAAAAGGGGGCAGCTTGTAATTAAAACAGTATAACACGAGTATTTAATGACTCTTTCAGTGCTCAGATGGCCCTGTCGTGCTGGGTTTGGGTAGAATAAAATGTATATTCAGGAAGCAGCTCTATACAGGAGAGTCGACAGGCTCACGGTTTCCAGTTCGGGAGGGGGCTGTGTTTCACAGCAATGATACACCCTAAAGGAAATACGGTTTGTTTGGGGCATCTGAGAATTACAGCCGTTGTTGTATAATGGGAAGCTTTCATTACCGAGTCACCCCCATTGTGAAATTTAAAATATTTAAATCGCCAGGGAGAAAGCATGAATTATGGATGTCGACGTCCATGGGAAGGATGTGTATATACCCTCAGGCACGTCCGCAGCACATATGTGTGGGCGTGAATCCATGTATGAAGGCGGGTCCGTCCGGAGGCACGGAGGCACTCGTCCACGCAGATCTCCCACTTAATCATTCTCCCTCCTGTCCCGAGGACGCTTCGTATTTTTTCAAGACACGTTCCTATCTGTCATCTCCTACCCTCCCAGGCGTGTTTTCCCATGATAAGAATTATTTACACATCATTTACATTTATAGATTTGCTGCTTTTCCTAGTGCCAAAGACATTTTTAGAGATTCTGTGTTTCCCTATCCTTCCCCAACCTCCTCCCACTTGGAGGAACGGAACTTTCGATTCCATTTTCCCTTTACCTGTGTTTCTTCCTCCCCGTTAGCACTACCTCGTGAGTCACACTGTCTGTAAACTTTCTGCAAACAAAGCCGTTTAATTCAGAGGCAGCTCCGGATTCAGCGCCACCGATTTTTTTTTTTTAATATGCAAAATAGAATTCCTTAAATTGGCACCATGACAACACAGAGCAGCCTGCACTTCTCAGGGCTCGGGGAGGGCCCTCAGCAGAAGTACACAGGGCTCACTCCCACTGAACCGATTCAAGCCCTTAGAGGTTCTAACCCACATCCCTTAGGGCTGCAGGCTCCAGCTAGGCTAGAGGCAGGGGAAGCAGGTTTGCTATAAGCGTTAATGCTGCGTTTCCCCAAGGTCAGTCATTCACTTCTCAACTTCGTGGTTTTTCCTGCATTTCGGTGTCAGCATTATTTGATCCTAATTCTGCAATACCGATATAAATATAGATTTTTATGTGATACGTATTGTTGGCTGATCCCACGTCAACATAAACAAGAAAAGCAGATTTTTGTCTTCATACCATCTACGGTAATCTCAGGTACCCCCGAGAAAAAGCATTTTATTGTGGTCCACACACATCTCCTAGTTTCCTTTACGGCTGAGCGTTTGCTGGTTGGTTTTAGAATTCTGCCAAGGAATAGCGTCAAGCATAGACATATCCTCTCTGCTCGTTTCTGTCTGAAAGTCAGGCTAACATGCAACACGGTGAGCCTCCAGAGGGCTCCAAGACGAGAGGGAAGAGGTAGTGATGCCTCTTTGCTAGCAGGCATATTCAGCACAAAGATAATGGCCGTGAACCAGTGGACCACATATCTGAAGATGGGCCTTGAAATAGGAGATGCTCGCATTATCAAATGATTCATTTTTTACTCACACAGAAGTATTCGCTCTTGTTCTATCAGATCCAACTAGTAGTTGGTGTTTAGAGGGACGGAAACTTGTAGGTACTGAATGAGCTTGAGTTGGGCAAATGGATTAGTGGAGCTATGGGTACCTTGGCCAGGCTAGTAATTCAGTGTCATTTCACACTGATCTTCTTCACTAACGTTGAATGTTAATTAAGAAGGAAAGAGTGGGAGGCGCCCGGGTGGCTCAGTCGGTTAAGGGTCCAACTCTTGGTTTCGGCTCAGGTCGTGATCTCAGGGTCATGGGATGGAGCCCGGCATCATGCTCCCACGCTCAGCAGGGAGTCTGCTTGGGTTTCTCTCCCTCTCCCTCTGTCCCTCCCCCTGCTTTCTCTCCCCCTCTCTCAAATAAATAAATAAATTTAAGGGGAAAAAAAAGAAGGAAACAGGGAGCCCTTTCTCCCCATTCTTCCCCTGCCTACAATGACCAGGCCCTGCCCTAAGTGCTGGGACTGCAGCAGCAAACCACACTATGTCCCTGCCCTCGGGGACCACAGAGTGTCCCACTTAGCAAATATAATCCAACAGCGGATTGAGCTGCCTTGGAAGGCAGTTCGTTGCCTATTACCAATGACACACATTTTTACGGAGTTTAAGTCCCATCCCCAATAGACTTTCAAAGAAAACATTAGACAAATGAAACATATATATTTTTCCCCTGGATAAAGTCTATAAGCTAAAACTTCGTTCATCTCATTGTATTTTAGTAAATCTTACAGATTTGGGCTCAAGTCAGCTCCCAAGCTGGCTTCTCCTAACCTTGGCTTAAGACCGCTAGCCGTGTCCTTGAATCGGAGCTACACAGAAACTCGGCCCACAGTGAGGCAAAGTTGACCAAACTTACAGCTGCTTTTCGGACTCCAGTGCAGGATACTGGGCTTCTAGTTAAAAAAAGGTGGTCCCTGGAAGTACTAGTGAAGAAAAGGAAGACATCATGCTCACCCAACATCATAAAATGCTTGATGTCATCATATTGCTGGCTTCTCCATGAAAATAAGGAAATAAGTCATGGTACTTGTGTGGAATGTGGGGTCTAGGAGCCACCCTTTTTTATAGAAGCCCTTCTTTTATCTTTGCAAAGTCTTTGACTGTAATGGTTCGCTTCAAATAATTAGAGAAAAATTTCATAATAAATTCTATGTGGATATTGACCACAAATCAATTCCAATCAAGACACTACTGTCCAATCACCTCTGCCACTGCAATTGGGAAGTAATAATTTACACTCAGTCCTCTTTAGCTGGATTAATCTCTTCAAACCTAAGTGATCCATAGGAAGAGCTTGTCCCTGCAAATCACTTTTGATCTGATTCATCCCACCTACCATAGTGATAGTAAATAAGCATTTGTGTTAGGCCTCAGAGTTTACACAGTGCTTTCCCATCCGTTATCTCTCTTAATTTTTGTAATGATTTTTAGATAGTTAATTCACTTGACCCATATTTGAGTACTTCGGGGTTATTCATCCAACCAAAATTTATGGGAGTACCTTTGTGTGTCGGGCCTGATGCTACCCCCTGGGGAGGCAGGGTCTATTAAGACAGGGCCCCCGGCCTCATCAGTTATCCCTGACAGCAAAATCCACTCCTGAAATCCCCACATGGTTGAGCGATTTGCAAGGAATGCTTGTGCCTGAAACGCCCAGACCCAGTCAATAGACGGCATTCCCAATTACAAAAACTAGACTCTAGGGAAGGAGACGGAGGATACATTTAAAATTTTACACGAGCGTAGGACCCAGTGCTGGGGAGCGATAAGGCCTGTGAAGGATTGAGAGGTCCAGAGACAAAGATGGACAAAGCCACACTTGCTCCTTCTGCAGGGCGAGCAGCCCTGAGTGGTGGGAAGGCATGAGCCGGAAGGACAGTGTTTCAGGCAGAGGGAATGTTTGGTTCAGGCCTCACATGTAATGGCGCGACCTACTTACTACGTTATGCCACATGTGAGTCTTTTTCCATTTGTTAAACTTCGAGTTTCTCGAGGCCGAAAGATATTGTTTTATGGCGTCCTTCTAGGTTTTGTAGTTATCCAAAAGTGGTGGTGGTCCACAGCTCCCCAAATTTCTCCACGCCATCCTGAGCCTCATCCTGAAGGATGTGCTAAGCCGGAGAAATACCCCAGTTCCTGGAGATCGGTTGGGCTGGACACACTGAACTAGCTTTTCTCAAGGACTGAGACAGAAGGGGGAGCTTGGAGGAGTCAGTGTGGGAAATCCGGTCTGTTGACTGGGCCTGGCATTCCCAGCACCACCATCCAGTGGGAGCCCATCAACCCTGTGGGACTTGTGGAAGTGGATTTTGCTCTTGGAGCTAAAGGATGCGTTTGCTGGGAACCCATTTTTGTGTCCAGTTGTTAAGGTAGGACAGTAAGATGGGCCTCCGGTGTCCAACCTCCTATGTCATTTTTGCACTGTGCGCTCATGGCTGGTCCTTAATAGGCTCCTGTGTTCTAACGTCAGTGCCTGCTTTATTAGGGAACCAAAGATGGTATTTCCTGAGCGTTCTTTCCCCCTGGTGATGGTGCACTGCACTTCTTTAATCAAGCAAAATGCCTCTAAAGCATTCTCAGTTCTTAAGAAGCCGAGGGGGTAGCCCAATTGAAAGCCACACAGGGCTCCGTAAAAGCAAAGACATGCTTTAAAGATGTGGTTGCAAATTAAGTGAAAATCCACCATTTGTGGATCTCTGGTGGGTCCCCTCTCCTGTGGGGGGGACTACTTCAATGGTACAGAGCAGTCATTGGTTTCCATGTTCAAACCACCCAAAGAGGCAGGTTTAATTGTCTCTACCTTCAACAGATGAGAACACTGAGAGGTGAAAAACTGCCCTCGACCCAACAGAAGAGAACCCGGAGGGTAACCCCAGCTCTCAGCCCCTGACCCATGTCGGCCTCTGCACGCTGAGCTGCCAGCGTCACCTCTGATCACTTCGCCCCCACTTTCTTCTCTTCCTCTGCATCCCTTACCTGGGCTTCGGCCCTCTTTTCCTCGCTGAGACTTTTAGTCTCTTAAAGCCAGCTTCACACCCTCCAACCTTCCCCTCTGCATGGCCAACACCGTAAGTCCTTTCTCAGTGACGCCAGTTCTGCTGGGCAGGGCAGTGGGCAGAAAGGTGGCCTCAGGGGAAAAGCTGGTTTTAACCAAGGCTGGAGGTGGGGAGAATGTTCTAGAAAGCCTATACCGATGGAACGGCTTGTTGACCCGGAACCTCTTATCTACCTCAGACCCTTTGGTGCATCCTTTTCCCTCTTTCTAGAATATTCTTCCTCCCACTCATTCTTTTGACTCCTACCCTGCAGGAGGCCATTCCTGACACCCTGGCTCAGGACATTCTGCTGCAGTCTACAGTCCTTCCTCTAGCCCTCCTTAAAGGCTTGGTGCTGTTTGAACTTATGTTTGTGTGGCTATTTGATTAATTTCTATAAATCCCACTAAACAGCATATTTCCACAGGAAAGGGATTGTCTTTTTCCCCAGAGTAATCCTCCCTTCCGGTATAGAACCTAATCTGTATAATTTGTGAAATGCACAGGGGCAGTGGAGGGGGGGGGTCTGGGAGTTGGGGGAGGGAGAGGATTAGCTAATGATTATGTAAATTTAGGCAGGGAATGCTTGTTAAATATGCACATAGTCGCAGGCCCCACCCAGGATCTGCTAATTAGAAACTCCTAAAGGGTAGACTCCCGAGGTGTTTGTAAGCAAGCTCCCAGGAGGAATCTGATTTGGTTGAGCCTGGGGATTCCCTTCTTAGCAGATGAAATCTGGTCTCTGCACACCTTCCCTCTAGTCAGGTGCACTCACATGCTGTCATTTGAGTGAGTCCTTTTCTGACCCCCTGTTTAATATTCCAGTCTCTGGCCCACTGCCCACCCCATTCAGCACCCCATATTTTTTTTTTTTTAAGATTTTATTTATTTATTTGACAGAGAGAGAGATCACAAGTAGGCGGAGAGTCAGGCAGAGAGAGAGAGGAGGAAGCAGGCTCCCGCTGAGCAAAGAGCCCGATGCGGGGCTCGATCCCAGGACACCGAGGTCATGACCTGAGCCGAAGGCAGCGGCTTAATCCACTGAGCCACCCAGGTGCCCCCAGCACCCCATATTTCTATCCAGAGAGCTTGTCCGTCACCACCCACAAATACATAAACTCAAGAGAGCAGAGAGTTTAGTCCCGGTTGCCCCTGCCACATCCCTGTTCGCTACACAGTCCCTGCCCAGCACGGAGTAGGCACCCCACCAACGTCTGAACGAATAAACAACTTGCCCCCATAGAACATTCCAAGTGCTCAAGGCCCTACACAGCTGGGAAGGGGGAGACGCAGGGCCCCTGTTGCCTGAGATCATCTTGATGTTCTTTTTCTCTTTTTTTTTTCCTTTTGATTCGAGGACACTTGAGAAATTAGGGCAGCCATCCCGCTTTCTCTCCAAGCGTCTTTGGGTCGGGTCCACCTAACAACAAAGGCAATTTCGACTGCTCATTTCCTGTCTGATCAGATTAATTGAATTCAGATGCTGAGTGCAAAGTGCCCCCTTCAGAATCAACAAGCAACGCGGAGACCCATCCAGGCTTCTCACCTCTTCTCTGATGAAGAGCTGAGTTTATTGTCCTGATACATTGGATTGCCGGATGGCTGGAGACATGGGGGGACTAGCAAAGTATGTGCGAGGGGCTCAAGAGAATGGGGTGCCATTTCCCTCACTGGCATTGGTATAGATTCAGGGGTGAGCCTTGTAGCTCTAGCTTGGAGGATAGGGGCTCCCACTCCGTTGACTGTAATTATGAAAAGCTTCAACTATATATCAGCTCCATAGTGCGTACCGCCTCCTTCCTGTGAATCAGGTCCTGCGTTCAGAGCAAGTAAGTCCTGCACACGGACTTACTTGGAAGCCAAGCATGGGGCTCGGGGTGCGGAGAGGTGGGAAGGAGAGTCACAAATAAGACACAGCACCGCCCTCAAGAACTTACAAATAGATGAAGCACTTTCAATTTTATGCTTTGGGTCCCATACTGGGAAAAAAGTTGGGGTGGCTCATAATGAAAACCACAAGTTCATTATGACCATTTAAATCATCATAATAGAAGAAAACGTGTATAAAAAGAAAAGGAGCTAATAGACCCTGAACACCCAGGGCTAGACAGTTTACAGCATCATAAAATATCAGGGTTGAACAGGCTGATGATGAGCACCTCATTCAAAGCCTTTCCCACCCTCTCAGTCTGTTTCTCGAACCCCGTGGGGGAGGGGTAGCCCTTTTCATCCCAGTCATGCCCACTCTCAGTAGCTCTGTTTGAAATATTTCTTTGAAGAAGCTAAGATCTGTTCTCTACCCAGTGGTCCTAGCCCTCCCTCTTGGGAGCCAGCCAGGAAACAACCCAACCTTCTGCAAGATGGTCCGTCGATGAGCTCTTTGAAGGGGCCTCGATACCCCAATGTGTTCTCCCCACCAGTGCCTTCACTCTTTTCTCATGACTTGCCAGCATCTTGAGCCAGCGAGGGTCTTTGAGTTTCCAAAGCTAGCATGGGACCTGCTGCCTAGTAGATGCTCAGTAAACATTGTATAGATGGACGCCTTTGGTTCCTTCCTCCTCCCAGAAATTCCTCTTGTCCTACAGAGGAAGTGTGTGGTTTTCAGCTGGAGGTGTTCTTGTTCATGGCTTTGACCTTGAAGGTGGATGGGAACTCAGCTAACTTGCAGATACGTGTTAGCTTTCACATGGGACACCAAACAACGCCTACTAAAGTCTGTAAGATGAAGGTATGGGGAAAGAATGGGAAGTTTGTTAAAAATGCAGATACCTAGGACACCCTACTGAGTAAAGAGCTCTGTCCGTGGGCCCAGCGAATCTTTGTTTTATCCCTGTGTAGGGAGCAGTTTGGAAATATTTTTAAAGGCTTAAAAAAGGCAAGGGTTGGGGCACCTGAGTGGCTCGGTGGGTTAAGGCTCTGCCTTCGGCTCAGGTCATAACATCATCAGGCTCTCTGCTCAGTGGGAAGCCTGCTTCCCCCTCTCTGCCTGCCTCTCTAACTACTTGTGATCTCCGTCTGTCAAATAAATAAATAAAAATTAAAAAAAAAATTTAAAAGGCAAGGGTTTCTTAAAATATGGTCCCTGCGAATCCCTGAGACCTTTTCAAGGGGTTCATGAAGTCAAAACTATCTTCATAACAACACTAAGGTGCTTCGTGCCCTTTCCCCCTCTCCTCTCTCACAAACGCACCATGGAGTTTTCCAGGGGCCGCCGCCTGGTGAGTCCTGTCACAACAGACTGAACGCAGAAGCAAATAACAGAATCCAGCTGTCTTCCATCAGTCCAGACCTTCCAACCAAGCAGAGTGCCACTCTTCTTATAAATGGTCTTTTGTTTCTAAGAATGCGGTTATTTGCTCATTTAAAATGTGTTATTTACATCAAGTTACAGATTTGTTATTTTTTATTTTTTAATGAAATAACTAAGTGTTTTTTTAGGTTCACAGTTTTTGTTTCTAATATGTAAATGTTGGTAAGCTAGAAACACCACAAATAAAAGGTCTTTGGGATCCTCCAGTGTTTTAAGAGCAACAGGAGTCCTGAGACCAGGAAGTTTGACTATCGAGCAACAGCCTAAATTTGTTTAAAAGGTAATTTCTCTATCTTTATTCAGTTGACTGCTATATCAAATAGTGTATCCATATCTATTAAGTTTGTATATAATTATGATTCTATTGTTAGGAGTTCTGATAGCCTCTCTTCTCCAGGGAGGGTGAGATGTTTTCACAGCACTGTAGCATAGGGAGCGACCATCCACCAAAAATTTGTTTTCCTTGCTTAGAAAAAAAAATATTTCATAGTATCTTCTAGACCTTCCAAAACCTCAGTAAATCTGAAGTTATCCATTTTATGTTGTATGTATGGGCCCTGAAACCTGGCTCGATGAAAGCATGCAGAGCAATGACTTTATGCGACGACAGATCCCTGTGGCTCCCAAGCCTAAACCAGAGCCGGCTTGCAGCCAGCCGGAGATCTTCTTCTCGTGCTTCCCCATTCAACAAAGGCATCTTCCAAGCTAAAGGCCACTACAAGGCTTAGCCACCTGATACAGGGCTTCCAAAGCAGGCTGGCAGTGGTGCAATGATAAGGGTTTCCTACCCGGCTTGGAGGAGGTAGAGGGCAAAGACCTGATTTGTAGCATCTGCCCATTTCCGTGGTGTAAATATTCTCGCTGTGCCTGGTTTTAAGCTCCTGGCCTGCCATCATTGAGCTCCGTGCTCCAGACGGGCTAGAAAGCAGGAAGGCTGCTGTCATGCCTTGGCCCCTCGCATTTAAGACTGGCACTGTTCCAGGACAGTCCTCTCTGGGTGGCACCTGAGGAGAAGGGAGGAGAGGACAGTGTGGCAAAGCACAGCAGAGGCCAAAGGAAGCTCCCTGGGATGTCAGTTTCATGCTCTGGCGATCTCGAGTGTGTGTCCGTGGTTGACAGGTTAGCATGCCCTCCCACCCCAAGACCCTTCCTCATCAGACCTCATCAGGGGTCCTTCATGTGGCCGCATGTTCAAATCCCCCACAGGGGAGGAAGGTCCCCGCTGAGCTGGGGACCTGCTGATCCTACCTGTCGAGGTGCCCAGACCAGAGGCAGAGCCCCATCAGAAGCACAGCCGGGCCCTGGGCCCGGCTCAGAGGAGGTTCATTCTTTTTTCTTTCTCTTTTTTACTGTAATGGATGCTCTTCTTGGAAGAATGAATCAGCTAATTCTGAATTCAGGTTCGGACTACTTTGGTGCAGCTTCGTCTCATTTTAGCATTTTTTTCTTCACCTCATTAGATTTGAATTGAATATTCAGCCACAGGAAATTGCTCTAGGTTCTTTGGGAGTCCGAAGGTAGGAATTCTATATAATAGATACAAGCGGGGCTAATGTCAGGGCTAGATTTATTCTAATTAAGTCATTGTAAGCCACATATTTTTATAGATCTGAGGTAGAAGAGAAAGTAAATACGCCATCCCCGAGGATTTGTTAGCGGAGATTTACATGCTGCCTTTCCACTCCTGAGTTTGAATTTAAAATATTCCCAATGCCAAGGGGCTCCTGGATGCACATACAAAATAATTGTTTTAAAATTCTATTAGGGAAAACCACAGCACAATAGTTGAACCGCAAATGCCAGAGGTTGGGGAAAACGCTAACATCACTCAAATACCACCGGTATCTGCCACATTCTGGAGATCATTGCTAAAAACAGGTAATAAATCTCACCTTAAAGGTCAGGGGCACTTTACCCATCCTTATTAATGGATCTAAATTGCTCTGGAAGGAGCAGGCTCTTCATATACACGGGGGTAGCACGATTGCATATATTTGGGAAAAACATCGTTAGCTTCCTCCCTCATAAAGCAATGTACACTTTTAGATGGATATGAGACCTAAAAATAAAAAACAAACCATATAATATACCAAAAAGATGATATGGGGAGATGCTAAAATATAATTTTGGCTTAGAGAAGGCCTCCCTAACCAAGGCTCCAACCCCAGAGACTCTAAATGAAAATATGTAAGCAACTAAAACTCCCGTACATTTGGGAGACCATAAGGCTACAAAATAAATGACAAGACGACAGAACAATGTTGTAACATACATAACAGACAACTCATGTCCTTAATATAAAAAGAGCCTCTGTAAATCAATAAGAAAGAGACAAATAATGTGGAAGAAAAGTTAGTAGAGAAATAAATTTCCCCACTCCTGAGAGAGTACATCCTTCCTGCTAGCTGGTCTGGACCATTACAGGGGCTTCAAAAACACTTCTCTACCCTTCAGACAGGGCTGATCACAGATGGATTCTCATCCTATCATTTTGTCCTGTCATTCTTTTGCCCGGATGGCCTCAGTGTGTCCATGGTTGACAAGATAGCATACCCCCCCCTCCAAGGCCCTTCCTCATCCAGACCTCATCGGGGGTCCTCCGTGTGGCTGCATGTTCAAATCCCCCACAGAGCCACTGGACAACAGCAATGCTCAGACCAGCTGAGCGTGAACTTCAGCCTGTGGGGCCCAGTGTGTTTGAGGAAGCTTCACTGGAGATGGTAATGTGTAGCCAGTGCTTTGCAATTCTCACCGTGGTGCCTTTATCTTTTTTTTTTTTTTTTTTTAAGATTTTATTTATTTATTTGACTGAGAGACAGATCACAAGTAGGCAGAGAGGCAGGCAGAGAGAGAGGGAAGCAGGCTCCCCGCTGAGCAGACAGCCCAATGCAGGGCTCGATCCCAGGACCCGGAGACCATGACCGGAGCCGAAGGCAGAGGCTAACCCATTGAGCCACCCAGGCGCCCCATGTGCCTTTATCTTTAAGGTTGTTTCGCCAACACCCCTTGCCATTGTAAGTATCAGCTTCAGCTGGAAATGCTCGTCTCCCCAACTCTGAAGCCCTCGGCCTTCCATTCATCCCATCCCCTGGCCTTTTACAGCTTCTTATTGTAATAAAATATACTTGTGAGTTACCTTCCTTTCTCCAATTAGAAGCTCCTGGAGGCCAAGGATCTTATTTCATTCATCATACCTCTCTTACTATCTGTCCCAACACTTGACACATGGCAAAGGCTCAGAAGTTATGAAGAAATGAATATAAATGAGTCAGAACAGATGGTTATCTGCACGCAGACTCAGACCCAATCACCATTCTTCCTGGAATCTGCAAACAAGCCCCTGTTGGTCCCTGGGTTATCGAATACTCCTCTTCACAGAGCCGACTTTATCTGCCCACTCAGCTGACACTTTGCAGAGTGTGGCTCTAATGTCAACCGTGGGGCTGTCCATAGTGAAAGCGAGTCGGATGGACCACAGTCCTGGAACCTTTGTAAAACCCTCACTCATGGCTTCTCGGTTTGGATTTTTTAGTCCTGAGCCAAGTGACCCCCTGGAAGAGGACCCCAAAGGGTCAAAAGCAGGGGGTGGGTACTAGATGGTGGAGGAGGGGCAGGTTCCTTGACCTTGGGCAAGTCAGTCTTCTCGCCGGCACTATGGAAGCCACAACTCCCGCCTCCCTCACAGGTCAGACTGAAATGAAGTCGCTCAATTGAATATTACCTCTCACGACACCAGGCCCATAAAGAGCACTGAGAAAGTGACACCCTCCAGGAAGTAAAAATAGAATTCAGGTAAGGATGGCTCTAAAGAAAAGTGGAGTACTTTTCAGGGGAAGGAGGAAGGAACCTCACATTCCTAACTGCCAGACAGCAGGTTTCAGGCTAAGAACGTCTCAGGTTAATTCAGTGCAGGGAAAATAGCTAATTATTTAAATACATAATAAGTCATAATATAGTATAGCATAATATAACGTAACACAATATAATAAACATGAGTATAATAAATATAACTAGTATGATTAACATATCATGAGTATGATTAACGTAATAAATATAATTAGTATGATTAACATAATGAATAGCGCACTTGATATGTAATGGATATAACTAATATGACTGACATAACATAAAATAGTATAGTATAATGTAACGTGATATAGTATGCATATGCCTCTTTCTAACCCTTCTCAGAGTAAGTTGAAGAGAACAGCCTCAAAGTTGATAGTGAAATTTTTCTGGTAAGACACCGAGGAAACCAAGTTCTGTGGAGCTGGTCTCAGCTCTTTAGGGACTATATTTTAGGTACAGAAGACCTGGCAGGCTTTCCCACACACCCCCTGCACACACGTGAGCCCTGGTTTAGCACCCCGCATTCCGCTCCCCCTTTGGTTTTTGTGTTATTTTGGAGTGGTTCCTTAGCCTTTAGAGGAAACACGTTTTGTCCATGTGATCCTGCCTGTAACCATCGGCAGGAAAACATGTCCGTCTTAATGTGTCAAGCCTACACAAAGACAAGGTCTCATGGAAAAAACTCACGATATGATTTTATTTATGCTCATTCTTCCCTGAAGTGACCTGATCCCCTTTAATTTCTTATTGACGCTCTTAATTATTTTTGTCTGTTGGAGGTAAAATCTTGAGAAAGTTTTTAGGTGGTTGTGTTGGAGACTCAAGCAGCACCGTCACACCGTGTCCTGTCCGTGGTTCGTCCGGGGGTGGTGCCTACCTCAGGGCCTCATCAAGTAACTGACATCATTGGTTTCTAGATCATGTTCTGGGCTTGTTGGCAAATATAATTGGCAGATTTGCATTAAAATACCCAACAGACTACTAAGAAAAACCCTCATTATTCATTGTGGCCAAGTATCTGAGGGCCGGGGGAAGGGGGAAGCAAAGAAAGCCAACCACGAAGGGTGGGGGGGGGGGCTGGAGGGTCCCTGCCCGTGTCATGCCCCCTTTCTGGCCCAGGCTGCAAAGGAACAAAGAGCTGTGGCCCAAGAAATCTCGGGGCCACCTTCACCGTGACCCGTGCCCAAGTCCTCCTGCCTGGCAAGTCTGTCTGGTCTCCTTTCCTGCTTCTTATTGCCGGTGTCAGAAGCATGAGCCCAACTCCAGGGGACAACTCACCCAAACATTTCTGGAAGTCCCCCCTCGGTGCAGGAGCCGGGTGAGCCTCCGTTCTTCACCCCACATCAGCCCCAGAGACCCTCTCTCTGCACGCCGTCAGTCACATGCCGTGTTAGAGTTGGTTTTACCTTCACAAATACTTTTTCCACATTTCAAGCCCCAGAGCTTCTGCTAGCTCATATGGCATCTTTGTGCACATGTTTAAAAAAAAAAAAAAAAGCGCCCCCTCTGGTCATATGCAGCATCGCAGGTGTACAAAAGGGATCCAGAAGGTTCCACTGCCCGTTTTAAAAATATATTCTCTATTTGTAGGTGGATCAGGCCCATGGACTGGATTTTCAGTCCCCTTAGCATGTCCACCCTCTCATGCACACTATGACTTTTAAAACCATAGGTGGTGCAGGACATGCTTACCCTCCATTGTAGAGTCACCTGCTTGAGACAGAGCTCGCAGGTTATCCTGAGAGTCATGTCCATGTGTGAAAAAGCCACAAATGCTTATGAAGCCACAAATTACTTGATAGGCCACACTCATTGAGCAAAAGTCGGTGGAATGCCCAGAAGTCCAGCAAGACAAGTGCCCCAACATGGCTGGGCTGCAATCTGAGATTTCCATGGCACATGGTCATTGCCAGCAGAACCCAGACTAAGGTGAAGTGGATGAGACCATCGAGAGACTTGGCTCGGGAGCCAAAAACCTCATCAAGAGAAATAACTTTTATTCCTAAAGACTTTATTTATTTATTTGAGAGAGAGCATGAGTGTGGGGGCAGGCTAGAGAGAGAAGGGGAAGCAGACTCCCTGTTGAGCAGGGAGCTGAATGCGGGACTCGATCCCAGGACCCTGGGATCCTGACCAGAGCCAAAGGCAGACGCTTAATGCACTGAGCCACCCAGGCACCCCGAGAAATAATATTTTAATGCAACATTTTAAAAACTCGAAATTAATATAAAAAAAATCCATGATGAACAAAATTTTAAAAGTTTAAATAAATACAAGATTAAAATTAATGCAGAAAATCCGTAATGAACAAAATACCAGGCTTTTAAATAAAGACAACATCAGTATTTGATGCCTTTTCCTTTTGCCTCTGGCTCCGGTAGGGCTTCCTGTGGCACCGTGACCGCTTCTGTCTTTATTTCAGAATTTGAGGGTCTTCTCATCATGGGTTTTCTGCGTTAATTTTGAACTTGTAAAATATTACATTAAAATATCCTTTACCTTGATGACGACTGAGTCTTTTGCTGCCTCCTTTAAGTCGTGCAGAAAGCAAGTGCCTCGCTCTCCTCACCGTGGTTAGCCCAGTGCTTCCTGATCGCTGGTTAGTCCCCATCACCGAGGACCGTAGGAGGCACCGTGCTAGGATTTAACATTGCACCAGCTCATTTAAATTCCGAACAACCTTTGCAGCTCAGTCTCTTATTAACAGAAGAGCAGGCAGGTTGCATAATTTTCTCAAGGTCTGCACTGGGTTGGGGGGGGGGGTACTCAAAGGAGGTCTAAGCCCGTCCCTCTAGCCAGGCTCAGTAACCAGGAAAAGGAGGGCATGGCGAAGTGAGAGCAGGGGCAAAGGCACGGGAGCAAGCATAAGGCAGCTCTCTGAGCCTCGTAGAAGCCGTACCCACAGCTGAAGGAGCCGCCAGAGCCGGCTCTGCACCCAGGGCCGCTCAGTGGTGACATTTCCTGTGACAGAGAGTTACCGCAAAGACAGCACACATCCAAGATTTGTGTTTAGAAGCTGATGTTTAACCTTTTCCCAAAGAGTCTTCAACAAATACTGCATATGCCGCCCCCCCCCCCCCCAAAATGAAACCTTTTTCCATTTGTAAAACTCAGGCAGAGGCCTCTCCATTTCTCAGCAAAAAGAGCAGTGACGGTGCAGTCATTTGAAATCCGGGGTCTGATTGGAAATTCACGCTGGCGATGGATGAAATCAGTGGTCGAAAGTGTTAAGGATGCTGGACTGAAAGACAATGGTATCAGCATCCTTCTGAGCCTACGCCCGAGAATTGCACAAGGGAGATGTCAGTTGTAAAGCAGGAGAAAATCAACCTGCCTGGGCTCACATTAACTGTGCCGGCTCACTGCAGCTCCCTTAGGGGGTTGGAAGACCACCATGCATTGCCGTTTTGGAAGAAAACAATGGGAAACTCCTACAGTTATCAAGAGAGTCTTTAGTGGAACAGGAGTGAGCCGATAACGACCCTCCCATTCCCCCCCCCACCCCCGGCCCCTGTGAGAACCACCAAGACACATTCCTGCTAAAGACCAAGACCAGAAAGAACCTACTATCTGGATATGATGGACATTCATTTGCTTGCCAGGAAATGAACAGTGCATAACCCAGCCTTGGACCATCTTGGCCTCTACTGCTAGAAATCACGGCATCGACTATCCAGACCCAGTTTTGTGACTCTTACTGGTATTTGGCGTCAACTTCTCCTTGGGTTTCTCCTCGGAGCAATGGCCAGCAACTACGGGTGCATTTCAGAGTTTGCTTTGTCGATCCATTGGAAAGACCATCCAAGGTAGACTTTTAGTAGATTTATTTCCAGAGGGGCAAAGAAAGTTTTCCCGCTGGCCCTCATGCTAAAAATAAAACTAGCCCCGACGACCCATAACTCAAAACCAGTGGAGGCTACAGCAAGGGACTGTTGGATAATTCAACTCCAACTTTCTCTGACCTGAATTTATGCCAAGCGGGACTTTCGCCTGAATTTTTCAGAAAAATGCCCTGAGTTGCCCCTTCATACCTCTTGTGCATCTGGTCCCGTCTATATTCCAAAGGCATTTCCTGTGATTATTTTCCACATAGCTCATGTCACCTTCACTAGATCAAATTTCCCCAAAGTTAGTTTTCGAGATACGATTTTATTACATCACTTTTAATCATCGGCTCCCGGCACATCTGAATGGTTGAACTCATCACAGAGTTCATTTCTCATGCCCTCTGGGCGTTTTCCCAGCTGGCTTCTGTTACCACCTTTGTTTAGGTGTGCTCAGCAAGTGCAAATTTAAGAAGTGGCAGGTTGTAACTCAATGTAAGATCGATGCATTTAGTTTCTGTTTAAGCTTTAACAACTTGAACTGAGACATGAATACAGACAGTGGTAAATCTCAATTAAGATACAGTTGTGGGGCGTCTGGGTTAAAGCCTCTGCCTTCAGCTCAGGTCATGATCCCAGGGTCCTGGGATCGAGCCCCGCATCGGGCTCTCTGCTCAATGGGGAGCCTGCTTCCTCCTCTCTTTCTGTCTGCCTCTCTGCCTACTTGTGATCTCCGTCTGTCAAATAAATAAATAAAATCTTTTAAAAAGGATATATACAGTTGTAATCAGGATGGGACCTGGTGGTATTTTCTCCTCCACACAGACAAACTCCTCAAAGTGGCTTCACGAACATTATGTTTCTGGTTCTGTTTCTGATTTTCTTTTCATTTAACCCACTTCTGCCCCTTTCTGTCCCCTGTCCCAGGGTCTCTCTTTCATGTGGAGCTTTCTGTGGGGGAGAGGGGGTGGGGGCTGATGTCTTTCCACTACTTCTGCTGTCCTGTTGTTGGGAGAACCCTGGGCTCTCCCCTCAGTGGCGCGGCGGGTGTCGTGAAAGCAAGCAGCTTTCAGCCACACTGACCCAAAGTTTAGCTCTGTGTCTTGCAACCAATCTGTCTTCGTGTTTTGAACAAGTCTGCCCAATTCAAAAAGCAAGAGCTCTATACCTCTCCCGGATAAGACCGAAGTCTCAAATAGTCGTACTCACGAAGCCCGCCATTTCTTTTGGATGATAAAAATGATTATAAATATTTAAACGGAAATCATGGGGATGCCCATTTTTTTTAAGTCCCCCAATCAGCACTCCATTTCTGCGCATTTCCTCAGAGCGCATTCAGAAACTCGGTATTGTAAAAGCTTGAGCAGTCAGGTTGGTTTAGCTTGATTGGACGCTGATTCCTTCTTCTTTGTTTATACTTACATGGAAAAACATTTGAATCAGAATTAAGTAATTTTTTTAATGAAACAAATGAGCTCACTTTGGGGAAATGGCTTTGCAATTCCTGTCAGGGGGTTCGCTCCTAATCCTCAATGCCATAGTTTTTGGTATCGGAAAAGTGATTGAATCTCTAATTAAACATGTCCCTTGGACTGAAGTGACTACACGGGTACTTAGGTCAATTACACAACAGCCGCGAACACTGCATTCCATGTTCTCTCAACAATAATTATCGTGCAACATGATATTCGATATTAAAGGGCTCTTTTTTAAAGGATGGGTTATCGGCAGTGGAACATGCCCTGAATGTCTCTGACAGATTTTTGCGCTACACAGATCTGATAAGGATCCTTATTAAGGACAGATATCAAATCCTTTGATAAGAGGTCAGAGACCTGCCTTGTTATGGAAAAGGGCCTTCACTGAGTTGTTTTTAACAGCAAACATTTACTTAGTGCTTTACTGAGTCAGGGACTGAAGAGAGAAAGACATCTATCTGATCTGACCCAGGCCTCCAAGGACGCTTGCTCTAATATGGGACCTAGAGCGGATTCTGTGTCCAGAGTTGACTTGTATCTCAGAGACGGACTTTTCCGAATCAAATTCACAGGAGAAGAATATGTAAACCAGCACGCAGATGTACTAATTGGTCGCGAGAAACCAAGGGTGTCCTGACTTCTGTTGATAGGTTCTTGTCGACTGACAGACTTGAAGTTGTGTCTGGACAAGTCTATTAATCTTTCAGAAAACGCAAGTCTGGTCACGGAGGGAAATCTCTCTGTTGTGGAAGTTTCTATAACCTTCCATGTGCAGATGACCTCATAGGGTGAATTTCTCTGACCGGCAGCTTCCCACGGTCACTGCACTCCCTTCTCAGTGCAGATGCTTTCCGTCCTGGCAAGTGTCCATCCGTTGTCTTTTTTTTTTTTTTTTTTAAGACTTTATTTATTTCTCTGACAGAAAGAGATCACAAGTAGGCAGAGAGGCAGGCGGAGAGAGAGAGGAGGAAGCAGGCTCCCTCCTGAGCAGAGAGCCCGATGTGGGGCTCGATCCCAGGACGCTGGAATCATGACCCAAGCTGAAGGCAGAGCCTTTAACCCACTGAGCCACCCAGGTGCCCCGCAAGTGTCCATCCTTGTAAGAAAGCTTCTCCTCCTGCTCTTTTATCTTCTCTCCCTCTCCTGCCTCCCTCCCTTTCATCGGCTGACCTCGCCCAGCATTTCACTTGTGTTTTCTCTTTTAATCTTTATGATTTCCCGGTGACTTACATTATGCCCCCATTTTACAGATGAGAAAACCCCTTTGTACTGAGAGGCAGGAACCTGCCCTGGGTCAGTGCCACAGTCAGGAGCTATGCTCCGTGGTCGTTTCCTGGAAGGTAACTGTCCGGACGTGACATCTGTCACAGAAGCTCAGGTTCCATGCGGGGAGGGGTGAGCGTGAAGAATGAGGAGGATGACCGAAGGGCACACGTGCTTAGAAAGGGCCAGGGCTTAGGATGCGACCATGGGAAAATGGAGGAGGTCCACGATCTGCTAGTGACGCGCCCCTGAGGCCAGTGGGAGAAGCCGGAGCAGGAGCGTTCAGCGTTCGGCCTCCAGGCTGCACTTGGCAGTACACACGCCGATCCCCAGTGGGACCCCAGCCGTGTGGGTCGGGCGCGTGGTTTTCATGAGAGAGGTAACCGCTCCGGAATGAAATACACCCTAACCACTCTTACCTCTTACTGTAATTTGAACGTTCTGCAACACATCCCAGCCGTGACGTGCAGGAGCAGACGGCCCGTAGACCCCATCAGGCAGAGATGGACGTGCTCTGGCAGGAGGTGGGGAGAAGGGTGCCTTGCGATGGAACCTAGTTTTGTGATGTGCCAGACTATTCCGCAGGTTGCACACAATCACGGGAGAAGCTGGGGAGCAAGGAGAGGCTTTCTAAATAAAGCAGCGATGAAGTCAGATGTGGTTTGGGAATAGCTCTGTGGAGGACAGAGTGAAGGAGAGAGAGAGGCCCAGAGGAGTGCGGGTGTCTTCCCAGTATAGCCGCCCTGGCGGGGAAAGAAGGTGCGAGTCAGGGTGGGGCACTCTCAAGGGCAGGGACGGAAGCCGGAGCACTGCTCCAGAGAGTCGGAGCTCCTCCCCCAGCACCAGCACCTCGGCTTTCGCGGAACACCTCGTGAAGGCCTGCTGTGTGCCAGGCACCGTTCGCGGTGGATTTTGAAGTCAGATGCCTTTGCCAGCATGGCGGAGAGAGCTCTTGCTACATGCCAGGTTTTGGCCAAATAGAACCAGAAAGACTTCAACCAGTCAAGGGGATTTCAATGTCATATAGGACCTCGGTGCGCATCCTTGTAAGCCTGGCCTCCTGAACAATGCCTCGCACATAAACACGTAAAAATAGCCCATGGGTGGCTAGATGGACAAGTGACCAAAGAGATGGAGAAATATGCCAATTGAAGGACATTCAAGTTAGATTTTTTTAATGCCTGCAACTATTTCAAAAGGAGATCCAGACTCTTCTTAAGGGAGCAGGTGTCTGTATTCTGACCTGCACAGTTGGTGAAATTTTTTTTAAAAGATGGAAGATATCAACACACACATACACACACAAATATTTAATATCTTAGAATGGTGCCATGCCAGTAGGAATGATCACTTTTACAAATAGTGGTTTCCCATAAGTAGCCCTTAGACGGCAGGCAAAGAAATATTTCAAAATGCATGTAAAGAAGTATAGATTCTTGGGCCCTCCCTCAAACCTCAGAGAGAAGATAACTTCAGACAAGCTCCTTGGCTCATTCTACTGCATTGAAGAAAAAAAAAAGTGAGAGCCCCTGGTTTAGAGTTAAAACCATGCTTCTCAAGGACTCAGAAACCCCAAGATGTAAGGGTCTGTTATGGAAACATCTATTATGGACTAAACCTTTTAAAACATCTGGGACACCAGTCTCTCTTGATTCACCTTTGAACTTGGGAGGACCGAAGATTCAGGGGCTGAGATGGCCCCAGCATGAAGCCCCTTAGCCCACCAGCCTCACAAAGGATTGCATGAGAATGTTCCAGCTCCAGGAAACTTATGTAACAAGAGCTGAGGGTGTTTTCACTCTAGACAATGTGATGTCTTTTCCAATAATAGCATTAATAGGAAAGTGTTATCTTTAGGGCATCTCCCTTGTTTTATTATTTGGCAATAAATTTATATAGCCTTTACTGTTTCTGAGTATAAAAGTAATGCATGTTTGTTGCTTAAAAAATTAGGAAATACTAAAAAGCATAACAAGAGTAAAAATCACCCATACTCCCACCACCAGAAGATAAGCATTGTCCATATATCTCCTTCCAGACTTTTTAATAGATATATAGATATAGATATATAGATATATATTTGCACATAATTTTACCTAAATGGAATCAAGAAAAATTTCACTACCTGTTTTATCCAACTCAAATAAAGGTAATATCTTTCTAAGGCACATATATTGTCATTTTTAATGACTGCAGAACATACACAACATAGATGTTCCTCTTTATTTTATTATTACCTTAGTTTTGATGTTTGAGATGCTCAAATTTCTGCTTAAGGTCATGAAAGGTAAGATGCATTTGCAGAAGGATCACAGAGGAAAGTGCATAAAGATGGCCATGCCCTAGCGTACTCTTCCTGACTCTTGTCATAGCTCAGAAGACGTAGACTTCCCAGGGTTGCAGTATTTACAGGCTTGCTATTTGCACTATCTATAGGAGAGGAGACCATCCCCCGATCCCCGTTGCTCACCTGCCTTTCCTTGGCTCATCATTTCAGTTCATTAGAGATGATCTTGTTTCACTGAACTAGTCATCACTCGTTGCACAAATACTTAGCACCTCCTTTATGTCAGCACTTTGCAAAAGACTAAAACATCCCCTATCCCGCTCTCATAAACATCATGGACTAATGATAGACCCAGAGTCCTACCCCAGATAACACTATCTGAAGCACTGGAACTTCATGGAACTTGTATTAGTCAGCTCTTGCTGCAAAACAAGTGATCCCAACACTTAGTGGATTAAAACCACACACAATTATTAATTTACAGCTTCTTTTGGCCAGGAGTCTGGGTGTGACTCGTCTCTGCTTCAGAGTCTCTGACAGGCCACCATCCAAGTATCAGCCAGGGCTCCCGTCTCCTCCAGGCCCAACTGAAGAAGACACCATGCCCAAGCTCATTGTGGGCGGAATTTGGTTCCCTGTGGATTTTCAGGCTGAGGCCCTCAGTTCCTTGCTGGTGCTTGGCTGGAGGTTCACCCGCTGATTGTGGCCATGTGGGTCCCTTCCATACCGTAGCTTTCCTCCTCCCGGTGTACAAGCCAAGAAGGCAGCAAAGAGAGCACCAGAGAAATGGCAGTCACGGTCTCTTGTAAGCCACTGACAGGAGTGACAGCCCATCACTTTTGCCATATTTCTGTTCATTAGAAGCAGGCCTCTAGGTTCAGCCCACACTCCAGGACAGGGGATTTCCCAATGGTGGAAATACCAGGAAGCCGAGATCATTAAAGACCATCTTGGAAATCAGTGCTCCTCCCAAAGCTCTTACAGATCATGATCAAAACAAGCTGTTTCATTTGAAAGGTTAACTTACAATATGTCACTCTGTAGTCTGAAGCCTCACACTCAGACTTGCTTTTACATATAGAGAAGGAGAGAAATAGTCAACATTCATACATCGGCTACAGGTACGCTTAATGTTATTTAGATGGGGGGTTGCTGCTTCCTACCCAGACTGCTTGTCAATATTTTCACTGGATTTTTTCAAACCTGGAAAACGGGAAGATTAACTGTAAAGTTAAAGTCAGACGATCCGCGCCCTGGCAAGTTCAGCTGAGTCGCCTACACCTTGCTCCCCACTGATTCGTTGGCTCAACAAGCACACCCGCGAGTATTGCGCGCTCAGCACCATGCAGGCTAGCAGGCGAGATGTGCAGCTGAGCACCACGGACGTGGCTCTTGTCTTGAACGAACCGCACAGCTGGTCAGCAGGAGGTGTTAATCAAATAATCCCACCAAAAATATAATTGCAAACTTTTAAAATTCCATAATGGGCGGAAAAGCTATATAGATCGTGGTGCATTCAGTGTTTACATATGCATGCTTACGTATTTCTAAATTACCCAACAGCACCTTGAAGATCTGTAAGCTTACCTGGGTCTCGCTGGTTTTAAAGCGTCTGAGGAAGGAAGGGCACATAGTACCCTTGTACCAAGACGGCTTGTCGAGGAGGGAGAGCTGCTGCCCTCTTTAGTATCGTGACTGTTACTGCTCTGACTCTGATCTTGGAGGTGATAGATGGGCAGAAGGCAGAGATCACGGTGATGGTTTCACAGGTACGAACTTACCTCTAAAGTCATCACATTATAGACATTAAATATACAGAGCTTTCTGTATGTCAGTCATAACTCAATAAAGTCATTCCAAAAAAGGATTAAAATAACTAAGTCACATGTCCATGGATTAAATTAGATATTAGATATTATGTATTAAATATTACATATTAATATATTATATATTAAGTTATCATTTCAAACCTCAAATTAATTTTAAACTCTAATTTCAAAAGCCAGTTTGTAGTTCAGTACAGTGTCTTATAATTGAGATTCTATACCCTTTTTATTCTGGCTTATTGATAGACGTGAATGACCAAAAAATATATGTACAATGTTTTTCTACTTCACAATGGCTCATGGTTCATTTTTAACATATACTGAATTTTTTTTCCTAGGATTTCACCATAGAAATCTCAATTATGAAATTGTGGACATTTTCATAACATTCCACAAAGCTATAATTTCATAGTATTTTCAAAGATAATACAGAAAAAGTACCTACAACACTAAGTAAGGGAAGATGTGGCTGGGAGCCTGGGGCGTGGGGAGTGAGGTCCCCCGCGCTCTCGCGACTTCCTGAAGCTGTTCAGGCGCTGACATCTCCCTGCAGGTAGTGAGCTGACGCCCCTAACTTAGGGTTTTCTTTCAATATCATTCACTTCCTCGACAGATGTATTCCCTCTCAGCTGTTTTCCTGTTTCGGCTGCACCGTGCTGGCTTGGCCGAGCACCTTGTGGAATTGCAGGGCTCCTCATTTGCCAGAACTGAGGGGCCAGACAAAGCCAGACCACAACTGGAGCTTCTACCCCTGCTTGGGAGGAGTCCCTTCAGGAAAGCCATCTGCATGGCTCCGGGAGGCTGTAGGAGCCACTGTTGACACCTCCAGCCCGGACATTCCTTTCTATCAAGGCCATGCGTGGCCTCATGCTGCCCTCTGCCCTCTGTGGGGTTAAGGTCTCAGGCTCATGCTAAATCCATTACTTAAACATTCCTCCTCTGAAAGGTGAAGGTAATCAGAGTACTTACCTCATGTTGTTGTTGAAAGGACTATGGGGCATAGCACAGAGTACCGCTGTTGACTGCATGACATCAAAGAAAATGCTCTTGGCCCAAGACCAAAGCCCTAATTTTACGCCCAGCTTCTATGTACTCAATAGGCATCTTTATCTATGACTTTAGCCTCCCAGCTCATTTTTCTACATCTGTAAGAGGGAAACGTAACACTGACATTACAGGCAACACTATGAGAACCAAGTCAGGCAAAATGTGTACAAGTTCTTGGCATAGAGTGGATTTTCAGTAAATATTAGTTGAATCTGATTCGTAACATTGGCAGGACCCAACATTTAAGTCAAGAAGGCATTTTTCTGGAGTGCCTGGGTGGTTCAGTGGGTTAAGCCTCTGCCTCTGCCTTTGGCTCAGGTCATGATCTCAGGGTCCTGGGATCGAGCCCCACATTGGGCTCTCTACCCAGCAGGGAGCTGCTTCCCCTTCTTTCTCTGCCTACTTGTGATTTTTCTCTCTCTGTCAAACAAATAAATAAAAAAAAAAAATCTTTTAAAAAAAAGCAATTTTTCACATGGCACAGACAGGGCTCCTTATATACCAGAAAATAATTAGGTACAACAAAAGACACAACCGAAATTTTCTCCCAACTCCCCATGCCTTTACCTGTAGATATTTGGCAAAGTCAATTTTGCAAAATGTTACAAACATCGGCTATTTACCAAGAATTAGGAGATAAAAGATTAATAAGATCATGGTCCCTGGTGTTAGGGGATTCACAGTCTAATAAGTGAAGTCAGACAGGTCAAAGGAGAATTACAAAATGAATGTAATGAGAGGCACGTAGGCAGAGACCAAGGAGGAGTACTGAGCCCAGAGCTAAGAAGCAGGGATGTCAGAGAAGGCAGTGAAGTGGGGATGCTTTTAGCTTCAAATAGCAGAAATCTCTAACTCAAGCTGATCGAAACTTAAGTGAGAAAATAAATTCCATCAAACTGGGAGGTCAGAAGAGGGGCAAGCTCCCCGGTGCAGTAAGTACAATGGCTCAAAAATTTCATCAAGGTCTCAGGTTCTTTCAGTCTCTCTGGTCTATCCTGACCACTGTCATTTCCAGTCTAACGCTAGCTCTTGGTTGGCACAAAGATGCCTCTAAAAATTGCCAACATGATGACCTCAGGGGGGAAATAGAGAATATCTCTTTTGTTTGTCTTTTTGGGGAAGAGAGGTATGGGAAGGGAGACCCCCACATACTTCAGAGCTTTAGGGAAGAATTCAGCCCCCCTGAGCCTAGATCCCGGTAAGGTCTCAGGACTGTCATGATAAGCTTCGATGGGCATCTTGGGTGGGAGGGGCATGGGGTTGGTGGCAGGGAAGGTTTCCTCCAGGACTTTAGACTTTGCCTGTCTTGTAGGATGAAGAGGACCTTTTCTAGTCTCTAAGTGTTAGGGGCAGAAAGAAAACCATCCCAGGATGTGCAGAAACAATATGCATGGAGGGTCACAATTGTTCAGGCAACTCCAAGTACTCTGACGTCAGTGAACATCACAGAGACCAGATGAGTGATCGATTAGGCAGGAGAGGAAGAGAGGGGTTGGATCAGGGAGGATTTTATAAGCTAAGGAACGTGGGTTTAATCTTGAACTGGGTTTGTGGCAGGAGAGTCCGTGAGATTGGACTTGTGGGTCTGATCTGGAGTAGCTCACTCGATGGGATGGAAAGTGGAACCAGACCAGAGTCTTGGGGAAGAAATTTGTGGGGAAGAAATTCTAGATGGAGTCAGGATGGGACCAGGGGACCACTGGGTTAAGCCTCTGCCTTTGGCTCAGGTCATGATCTCAGGGTCCTGGGATCGAGCCCCACATTGGGCTCTCTACCCAGCGGGGAGATGCTTCCCCTTCTTTCTCTGCCTTCTTGTGATTTTTCTCTCTGGTGTCTGGTGACGTGGCTGAGTTGAGGAGGGAGGGAGCTTGAGGTGGTGATTCTGACCTTTGCTGGGGTTTTCAAGGTTCCCTGGAGATCTAGATGAAAGCGGTACCGCCTCTAGGAAAGTGAGAATCTTGGCACTAGCCATTCCGATCTGATGGGGCCAATATAGAACAACCATCAAAGAATAGATCCTCATTCTGAGTCTGTATGGGATATCAGGCAGCTGGGCAGATACGTGAATACCTTCTATAAATGTCCATTGGTATTAAGTTATTGACTGAAATTAGGAATAATGATGACAATGTTGTATAAGGGAGGGAGGGCATGTGATCTTTATGAGCAAGGCAGCAAGCAGATATTCCGTGGGTTAATAGGTTAATCATTAAGTTCTCGTGACTTAATCACCTCGAAGCTGCTAACAAGGGTGGGAGGCCTCAGTCGCAACCTCCCTTGCCACATACTTGATGGAAAGAGCTTTCTCTTTAAGCGTCAAGTATTGTAATCAAATAAACTACGCATTCCTCCAGATGAGCAAGATTTTGCCATCTAAAGTAGAATGCACCCAAAATGAGGTCTGTTGGTAAAACCAGAGGTGACTCGTTTGAAGGCCTCTCTGTCCCTTTATCAAAAGGACTGCCCCCTACTTTCAATGACTTCCCACAATGAGAGCATTGGAGGTAACTCGTCCCTTGACATATTTACCATCATCTGTTTCTTGGCCTTCAAGAAACGAAGGAGGGGCTCGCTGACCACAGAGAGAGCCTCCTACTTGGGCCCTCCTGTCCCGGGTCTCTTCTCTGGAAGGACCCTCTAATCCACCCAAGTGCCAGGCAGCTTGGATGCCTTCAAATCATCCGTCTAATCCCAGAACATTTACACATTGTGTGTTTTCGGAGGATTTTGTTTTTTTCTTGTGTGGCATCAAGGTATCATGGAAAAAGGTCTTGAAGTCGGAATTTCACCTTCTGAGTTTGAATCCCCGAGCCTGCCCCTGAGTAGCAATGACCTTGACTCAGGGATAGAGGGGACCTAGGAATATAGGATCTGGTGCCAGGCAGAAGGGAGGGTGCATCTTAAGGTCTGCCGATTCATGTCTATGTGACCTGGAGCAACGGAGGTTCCATTTTCTTGTATCCATAAAACGGGGTTAATACAACCGAATTCAGTGTCCATGAGCAGACAATATATAGGAAAGCAGTTAGTAGAGAGCCAAGCACAAAATAGACAATAAATTACAACTACTACAGTCATTCGCCTCTTAGACCCTGTGCCCCAGTGTACAGCACTGGGAGAATAAAAATAACGAAACTCACACTTGTGACACGAGCACTACAGCGGTCCTTCGAAGACGGGGCTTCTCGACCACATGCTTTCCGCTACTGACACTTGGAGCTGGACGGCTTTTCCTTTGGGGGCTGCCTTGGGCTTTCGGGGTGTTTAGTCTCATCCCTGGTCTCCGCCCGCCAGATGCCAGCAGCGCCCACCAGCTCCCGAGTTGTAATGACCTAAAACATCTCCAAATCCACCAAATGGCTTTGGAGGGGGAGAGAGCCCTCATTAAGAATGACTGTTCTACAATACAGAAGAAAGTACCGAGCCCTTAGGAAGTGATCCATAAGCCAGGGTAGCTACCGTGTCCCACTTACGTACAAAGCTGTGAAAAGACATAGAAATGGGAGAAGATTGTGTTTTCGGAGCCCCTAGATGGTAACCCACAGGTGAGGGCAGTGCAAGAAATCGAAGCCGTCGGGATGGATAAACACCGTCCAGGTCCGCACCAGACACAAACCACACACAGCCCAAAGTTGTGGTGGGGGGTTTGCAGTCACTTCTGCCCCAGTAACAGAGATCCAGGACTACGTGGTGACCCTGCCCCGCACAGCGCTCCCACCCACCTCGCAGGACTGCGTCCAGCAGCTGGAGTAAGGTCCGTGATAAGCACACATCGGAGATTCAGTGCAGACAGTTTTATCCCAGTGTGATTATTTTTCCCATTGTTTTGTTCTGGTTTATTTTATTTTATTTATTTCATTTCATTTCATTTGCTCTTCCCCTTGGGAGGAAAAAGATCAGTCCAGACCTCCATCTCTTTCTCTTCACTGATGGAATCTTAAAGCAACAGGAATGTTCCAGAATTCCTCTGCCCTATGCTGAGGGCTAACTGTGTGTGTCCACAGATGCCTGGGTCGTTAAGAGGTACCTCCGACCCTACATCTTAAGGCAGATTTACTAATAGGAACATCCAATCCTTCGAGCCATGAAAACTTTATTTAATCCATGAATTTCCTCCCTTGAGGGTTCATTATGTTTGGTAAAAAACAACAACAAAACAAAACACAATACTTCCTCAGTGTCTGGAAGGTATCTGGGAAGGATTCAGCCACTTTGTTCATAAAAACGGAGAAGTACTGTAAAAGGTATTTTTGTTAACCTTGAAGAGAAAGGAAAGGTTCTCACCTCACACAAATGCGCATGCGGGCACACAAGGTTCCCCCTCCCCCAGCGTTTTTTGGCTCTGAGATTAAATGAAGAAATCTCCTTCCCCTCAGAAATGTTATCGCTCAGAACAGCATTTTAGCACTATTATCGTGTGATAACATGAG
Organism: Mustela nigripes; assembly: GCF_022355385.1. Lineage (NCBI taxonomy): Eukaryota > Metazoa > Chordata > Mammalia > Carnivora > Mustelidae > Mustela > Mustela nigripes. The sequence goes on from NC_081573.1 coordinate 54,808,488, forward strand.
AGCAGGGGAGTAATTATTTTCCGATAATACATGCAGTGCACTTGAGCTGGTCAGGGCAGCACGTTCGTGCTGAGATCTACGAAGTATAGATTATATATCTGAACACTTATTCAAAATATGTACTTTTTATGATTGATGAGGACCTTACAGCACGCTGCCTTTATAATTTGCATTTTTATAAAATGGTTCTGAGGGTAAATCATTGGCACGGACTATCTCAATCAAAAGTCAAATAGTTCTCATTGTAAACAGTCTAAAATATGCTCTTATTAAATATACTATAGGAAAAAATCAGGATACGTATGCTTTAACAAGCTTTTTATATTTTATTGCTATTCTCTCTGTATATGTATATATTTGCTACTTGGACAAAGAAAACCCTCAGCTCTTATAATACCATTATTGTCAAATTAAAGATTAGGCTTTTTCTTCCCAAACATATATATTTTGTGCTTAGCTCAAAGCCAGGAATGACCTTTTAGGGGATTTATTAGCAAGATGCTTGAGAGAAAATAAAATTGTCTATTTGATCAGAGAAAACATAAATGATTAAGCTAACCTCAGCTTTAATAAGTCTGTGCATGCGCGTGCATGTGTGTGTGTGTGTGTGTGTGTGTGTGCGTGCGTGTGCAAGGTTTCAGACCTCAACAGGGGATTCTAGTCTCTTCTGGAGATCTCCTACATGAAGACCTTCCAACTTGAAAATCGCATTTAATCTCATAAAGGAAATAGGAGATTTTCAGTGTGGAGCAAATCGCAGGAAGAAGACACTTGAGATCACAAAGGCAAAGACAGTATTACTTTTAAAAGGTTTTAAGAGAATGTTAATGCTGAACCTGGATAATTTATGGTGCACATCCCTGTCAAGGCCCCTTCCTGAGCCAATGTTTTAGCTAGAGGATTGGCTGGGTGAAGAAATGGAGCCCTTGTTCATAGAGGCTCCGTGCTGGGGTGTGGACAGTTCAGATGCGGGTAAAAGCCAGGGGTAATGGGTGCCTGGTGGCTCAGTCACCTGAGTGTCTGACTCTTGATTTCGGCTTAGATTATAATCTCAGGGTCGTGAGATTGAGCCGCAAATTGGGCTCTGCGCTGAGCGTAGAGCCTGCATTTGATTCTCTTTCTCCCTCTCCCTCTGCCCCTTCCCCCCACTCATGGGCACGCTCTCTCTCTCAAAACAAAACAAAGCAAAACAAAAAACAACAAAAACAAAACAAACAGAAGAGTGAAGACTCAACACATCTGCTCATGAAGAAGCCCAGGCCTTGCTGCAGCTGAAGCGGGAACAGATGCTCCCCGAGATGCCGGAACTCCATAAGCTGGGAGCACGGAGGAGTCAGGAACTTGGGAGCAAGAGTGTTCGGACAGGGAGGAAGGGGGAGAGCCCGGGTCGCTCTGTGTCAATTGCTGAGAGGACTCTCTTCCTCTGTGTCCTGGACCCATTCGCTCCTGCCACCCCACTATGCCTCAAGTTTCAGAACCCCTCTTCACTCTGCCCTGGGGCTTATCACCCCATATCCTAATTCCGTTTCCTATTCCATGGACTCGGCGATTTTTCTGCATGCGTGTGAGCCCCGTGAGCATGGAGCTTGTGTCTGCTCTGTGTACAGATTTATACCAAGCGCTTGCCCACTGGTAGGCTCCAAGGTGATTTGGCAATGACTACGTTTGAAACTGAATTGAGGGGCACCAGGTAGTTCAGAAAGAAAAGTCTGTATCAATCAAATCCACATGATGAGGGCGCTCTCGTCAGCAGGTGTCCTTTGAAGGTCCAGCATAGCCTCTGGAGATGGCCCCTTCTTTTCTTTAAGTGGGCAAGTGGTGTCTGACTTCATTCCTTAAGGGACCCGTGCGGTGGGTATGAGAGGGCATTAGCTCCTGCCTTCTGCAAAGGAGGTCTTTCCTCGTGCTGCGGCTCTCGTGGGATTTTTTTTTTTTTTTTTCAACATTGCCTTTCTGGGCTCTAGAAATCCTTCCAGACAAATGGCGTCTCCATTTGTGAGGTGGTGATTTATATCCCTGGCAGAATCATCCTCAGTGATGGTGTCTCTCCTTCATCATAAAGGAAAAGCAAAACATTTATAAAAGGTAGACAGAGCTTCAGATGAGTGGGTATAAAAGTTCTGCACAGTATCAATGGTTGAAAGGATATGCATATATTAATTAAGAATTCCGACATACTTCCTTTACAAGGTCCCTTATGAAAGATAGACTATTTTCCACATTTACTTTGTGTTGGAAGTGACAGATGAAATTAATATGCTTCATAAATTGCCATCACGGAGGGTCAATTAACAAGTGAACTAACCTTGTGAAAGTCATTTTGAAAGACTAGTTATGTCTATAATATTCCCTGTCAAATTAGGTAAAAGTGAGAAAATTAGAAGGCTGTCAAATAAATAGAAGTCTAAGATACTGAGTAATTGCATTTTTGATAAGGTAAATTAGTTTCTGTGATTGTTGGTTGAGAAACAGGAAATGAATAGTGAAAGCGCCAAGAATGTTCAAGCTGCGTTGAGTGTGTATGTGTGTGTGCACGTGTGCAAGCCTGTGTCACGGAGGCAGAGAGAAGGGTCACACGAAGTCCGCACAGGAGGCAGGACAAGTGCACACTCCTTGGCCAAGGCCATGCTCCCTTAAGAGCCTTGAACCCGGCAGCTGCCACCGCCGTCGGTGCTCCCTGGCTGTCCTCCCCGCCATTCCCACCTCTTTCCTCTGGTCCTTCAAAATCAACACTTGTGCATGGGCTGGGGCTGGGGTGGCACCATGGGCCCTGGACGGGACGCAGACTCACGGAGCTATCATTCCCAAGGCAAGAGAATGCTGTGGGCCATCCCTGAGGCTTGGGATCCTTTCTTGCAAGCCATTTGCTTCACAGCTCTAGGAGGACCAAGAAACAGACCTGGCGGGAGCCTGTGTTCAGTCCCAGGGACACCAGCACTCTGAGTCTATGGCTGTTTTCAGCCCAGCCTCCCATCCAGGCGGTTCTAGAACCAGCCAACCCAGACGGAGTGCCATGATGGCAGGGCTGTCCTCTGCCAGGGCAGACACCACAGGGCCATGCCCCCCACTTCCTCCCAGAACCTCTCTCCTCCCTCATCTCATACGTCTTCCGTTCTCCAGAACGCCGTCATGTCTGTTATGTCCTACTTGTGCCTCTTAGATCCTTGACTAGGTCTCAAGTTCCTACTTGTCAAATGAATCACTGGAGCTTAAAATTCTTCTGGAGTCTCAGTCGCCTGTCCCTACCCCTCCATGACCGTCTGTGTGACTTTGTCGTATCAGGATGTGCACTCCCCGTGTGTGGAGTGAGCCTGCTTTGCAGCAAGGGGAGTTGCTTAAAAAATATATTTATCTTGTTAAATATGTATTGTAGACACAAGTGCGTATATATAGATACACATATGTATGTAGAGTAAATGCTTTCTGTCAAATCCCATTCCTTCCCCTAGACTATCTCCTTAACCCTTCCTGTTGTCAGGTATTTCCGTGTGAACAGTGTGTGTTCGTACATATTCACACGTGGATGCACAGACATTGTCCTTTTGGTCATGCGGTCCCCATTTTACAGAGTCAGAAACTGAGTCTCAGTGGGAAGAAGGCCAGGTGCACAAGCCCACGCAGTAAGGAACAGCAATCAGGGTTGAACCAAATCTCTGTCACTCCAAGACCTGCTACTGTCTGGGACACCTGATAGGCTCTCTTTTTTCTAAGCCACCTTCTTCAACGGGGACAAATATAACCTCTTCCTAGAGGAGGAAGAAACTCAGGAATTAACATGCCCCTGATTTTTCCTCCCACTGGCTGATGGACATATTTTTATTCCATGTTCATTTTAGCATTTTTTGCCCTCGATTGCACAGTCCACTTCTCTCCTGGTCAGCCCAATGCAGACAGATTCAGATGAGCTGGCCATTCGTGGGCCCGCAGATGTGGGCCAGCTCAGAACATTCTCATGTGAACCGCTCAGGGTTCTGTGACGGAAGGACAGGCAGACGCTGGCTAACCAAGGCAGTGAGAGAACCACTGGGTGAATGCTGGCCATACTCTACAGATTTAAAAATCTGACAGCTGGTTCTCAGAAAGGACAGAAAGAGGTTCAGTTCTGGGGATCCCAGCCAGGAACTCCTGAAGACTCTTTTTTAGGCAGAACTACCGGAATAAATTCTCAGTACCCACCTTCCATCCGCCGCACCCTTTGCGTGGTTCCCATCCCCAAGAGAGAGTTTCCAGCTGGCTTCCACTGGGTCATGAGCCCCCCTCTCTTGTGCAGGACTGGAGGGAATGGTGCCAGTGACTGACAGGCCTACTGGACCCACATCGAACAGGGGAGAGGTTATGGCTCAAGGGTAGGTGGGGGGCTGTTACCCAAAAAAGGGCCAGGAATGCAAGGAAGTCAAGAGTTATATCTCCTATGACATGTCATGAAACAAAACCAGAAAAGCTGAATTACTTCTCTGTTGCTTCCAAATCCAAACCGAATCTGCACACAGACTTTGGCAGCAGTAAAGGTAGCAGCTTGTGGGTGTGACAAGAGCCAGGAGTTCAACTCAGACAATCTGTACTTGGATCCCATCTTGGCACCTCTAACTGTGTCACCGTGGTCTTTGGGCACACCGTGCCAGAGCCGGCTATAAAGGGCAGGTTGTCCCAGTACTGCTGTCAGACGGCGCAGCTCCTTGAGTTCTTGGGAAGTCAGTACTCTTCCCCATCTGGGTCTAATGCAGAGAGGATTAGGGTCACGACCAGCAAGCAAAGCCCACGCACATGCTCGTGGGTTTACAGACTGTTTTAAACTCTCATAAATATCTCTCCTGGGCCATTTATTTTTGTATAGTTGGGAACATTGAATAAATGAAGTCTTTTTTTGAAAGGGGGAGTCTTTGACTTCTGAAGGACTGGCAGATTTCACTGCCATTGATATTTTGACAGATGCGTTGGTGACTTGAGATCTTTGAGAGCCATTATCTTTGAAATTGTGGATGCTGCAAATGTAGATATTGATGTCCAACTCAATATTTGCAACCTTCTCTGTGGATCACTCGATGTCTCATGGCATCCGTCAGAAGCGTGTTGCCACTAAACTTTCAGCTGGCCAGAAACCTAACAACTGTTTTTTCAGTAAGATTGCTCCATACTAATAACCCAATATAGCCCAAGACTCTTCAAAGAAAAGAAAAATGTGAGAGTGACATTTGTTGAGGTTCTCAGCCCAAAACTGAAGGGCTCTAGGCCATGGAAGATTTTGAGGAAATGTCAGCATTGGGTATAGGACGGGCAGTGCCAGGAAATGACCCCCAAGGATTTTTACCAACATTTAAGGTCCCTGGGATCACCAATTTAAAATGCAAGAGTGATTTGGAGCACCTGGGTGGCTCAGTTAGTTAAGCATCCAACTCTTGATCTCGGCTCAGGTCTTGGTCTCAGGGTTGCGAGTTCAAGCCCTGGGTTGGGCTCCATGCTAGGCATGGAGCCTACATAAAGTAAAAATAAAATAAGATAAAATAAAGTAAAATAAAATAAAATAAAGTGAAGTAAAGTAAAATGCAGGAGGTCTAGAGAGACATAACTTATAATGAATTACAATTGCCTCATTTCCCATTATTTTTGTTGATGTTGTTAAACAGTAGAGTCTGGAATTGGCTAAGGAAGAACAGTTATTTGAAATATGTGCTGTTTTGAATAAACTGATCCTGACTTAATGAGCTTTTACAGGGTTTTATGCATGACTTACTACCCATATTACACTGCTAAGGTAAGCTACTTAAAACTGTGGCGCGATATGATGTTTTTCAGTTCATTTGTCTGTTTCATTAATGATAGAATGTATTTTCCAGCACACAAATCCTATTTATGATCAAGACATTGTTGTCCTGTAGATCACCTTAAGCCCTTACACTGTGTAATTTACCTGCTGTCAGATCTCATCTGAAGAGCTGTTGTCTAGCATTGCCCTAATCAAAAACATGCCTGAGTGTAATGGGCTATGCATGTTGTGTCTAGTATTAGTTATTTTTAATAAACTTTTGTTCACCCCCACCACACCTTGGGAAACTGGCAATCTATAATATTTTCTGTGTTCTTCTTCTTTAACCAATTACTTTCCCAACTGGTGTCATGATTCACAGAAACGTGAATACTTTTGTTCTTTCAAATGTCTCCCCGGTACTCACTGCTTAATATATAGAACTATCCAAATTATTTGGTATTAAAAAGGAAGCTGAGGATAAGACGATTGATTTTCTAAACTGAGGTGGCTGGGGTGGTACGTAAAGCTAGATCTGCTGGCTACCAGGACAGAGCCCTTGCTTAGGCTTGGGGAGCCAGTCTGGATTGTTCAATGTGAGGAGACTGCCCCATCATGGGCAAAATATTCCCCGAGACTGGATGTCCGTGTGTTCAGTTGTGTAGTTTGTAGATGCCATTTGCGATGCTCAAATTGCATGGCTTCCCATAAGGAGGTAGATGATACCATGGACTCCCTTCCCCTTTGCATGGACACCATCTATACCCTTCATTACAGGCAGGAAGCCCAAGCCCCCAAACCACCAGTTAAAGCATATGTATGCTGAGTTTATGCAAAGGCAAATATTTTGCTTGGAGAAAGGGAGAGATCTGAGAGAGAACCATTTACACAGTGTAGGTGGTTCTGCTCCCAGACGCTCAATAAACACGTGCCCTTGGTAAGCCGAGAAGCAACTTGCCCCACGGCTCTGGTTTCAGAATGAGAGTGTCTGCCCGAGCTGAGTGTGATTCTAGCATTTCAGATCTGTGTGGGCTTTTTGGTTTGGGTTTTTTTTTTTTTTTTTTTTTTTTTTCCATCTACATCCCATAAAGATAAGCCCACAACTGCATCTGGGGCTCAGCTGAAGGTCAGCCATCTGTTCCAACAAGAGAGGAAAACCTGGCCGTGTTGGACTCACTGGAGAGGGTTCTGTGCTGGACTTTCTGGGCGATTCTACTAACTTTAAGAGCAGGCTGGACTACAGTCTTCAAGTCCCATGTTAGTTTTACATTCCCAGCTTTGCCTAAAATAGCACCTCACTCTAAGGACTCTGGGACCCTGGGTGGGGAACGGGATGTGTGCGAAGCTCTTTTACAAGATACTCTATTAGTTGATGGTTCCTGTGGGTTCTCGGGTATTTGCCTCTGGGCAGCCTCTGGATGGTGTGGTATTATCCTACAAAGGACTAAAGGAATTTGAATTTCTCCACTGTGTGTGCTTGTGCAAGGCACTTACCCTCAACCGCAGAACGGGTTGTACCCATTGGTGCTGGTTGTACCCAGGGTACTCTTGCCGAGGTTACAACCTTAATCACAGGTTAAGGAATGCAGAAGCATGTCCGCCACCATGGGAGCCTTTCTGTGGTTGGTATTTGTAACTGCAGTCGTCGCTCATCCTAAGCTCATGCATAGAAGCCCAAGAAAGGTCAGGTGGCCCCTTACCAACACGTATACTGAATCCAAGGCAGACCCTTGGGTCCTATGGCAAGGTGAGAGGTTCAGAGTGCTGAGAACTCCATAGGCATGGAATTTACCTATCTGACCATGAATTGATGACACTAAACTCAGATGCCATACTAGGTTGTGCAGGGGACAAAGGAGCAAATCCCAAATGATAGTGGAGAACTTTAGAGCTAAAAGTATGCATGTTTAAGCCTCACTTCTGACCATCCTGTGTGTATAATAATTATTTCTGCGAGATCACTGCTTCCTTCCCCTGAATGATTCACCACTGATAGATATCGGATGGCTGAGTAAGACCAGATAGTACCTACAGGCATGGACTTTATCATCAGTGTATACTCTGTGAAAGAGTATCTTTTGGGGGGAATATTAACTCTGGATTAAAAAAAATTTTAAGGGCTCCTGGGTGGCTCAGTGAGTTAAGCATCTGCCTTTGGCTCAGGTCATGATCTCAGGGTCCTGGGATCGAGTCCCACATCGGGCTCTCTGCTTGGGGGGGGGGGGGGCCCTGCTTCCTCCTCTCTCTCTCTCTCTCTCTCTCTGCCTGCCTCTCTGCCTACTTGTGATCTCTGTCTGTCAAATAAATAAATAAAATCTTTAAAACAAGTTTTTTTTTTTTAAAAAAGCAACTAAGCTCTAAGAAAACTTAAATCTTTACTAAATGTATTCTCCTATCCTAGAGTTCTGAATGTTTCTTTCCACGGTATCTAGTGACATTTACTATGGGCAACTCATTTGAATCTTGTGTGATTTAAATAAGGTTCTTAGGTGGCCATCAGTTTATATCTAAATTATGAGTGTGCTTGCTATGAGGAGTGAATGTTCTTCCAGCTCATTTACTCATCCACCCATTTAGTCCGCCAGGATTCCAGGCCCGGAATGGTGCTGGTGCTTGCTTTACATAAAGAGCAAAACAGACACAAAATCGTCCTTGCCCTTATAAGAGGTGAATATTTGGAAGTCAGACATTCAAACATATATACAGATATTGAGTAATTACCCCTGTAATTGCTATGCTGACCAAGTTCAGTGAGCATCTATTTTAGAACTATTTCTTAGGTGTCCTGGCTCCGAATTTTTCAGTTCGCCATAATCTGGAAGAAGGGGGAGCAAAGCAAAAGATGGTCAAGGCTGCCCAAGAGCTGGAGGAGAGCAGCCTGGCCATGGAGGTTGCTCCAAAAGTGGGAGTGGGCACGGGGGTTGAGGGTGTGGAATGCAGCCATAGATAGCAGGGAATGGGGCCCATAGAGCAGAGTGGAGAGAGTTGATGAGAAGGCTTCAGGGGGTGCCTCTGTGGGGCAAGAGGTAAGAATGAATTGGCATTTGCAAGTTGAATCGCTTTGTAAGGCAATCTGAGTCTAGGAGTATTAATACCACCAGCAGCAAGTGCCCCAGTGTCCTCAGGCACCGTGCATAGAATCCTACCATGGGCTTGATGTTGTCCTCATGGCCAGGATGTTAGGCTTTTTGCTACAAAGGAACTACAAAATCACCACGGCGTACAATTATCAGTTTGCAGGTTTCTTGTCTGCTGGTCAGCTGAGATCCATCTGTGTTGGGCTGGGCTCCAGGCTGGCTTGGGTTCCTGGGCTTCCTCCTTCTCCTCAAATAAGTGGCTGCCCAGCAAGGAGAAAATAGCAGAGTGGCTCTCAGACAGGGGTGGTTTTATGCCCCAAGGATCATTGAACAATACGTGGAGATCTTTTGGGGTTGTCACAATCAGGAGGAGGGGGTTGCTACTGGCATTTAGTAGGTAGAAGCAAGGATGCTGCTAGATAGCCCATGGTGCTCACGATGGTTCCCACAATGAAGAATTTTTCCAATCCTGAATGTCAAGAGTGCTGGGGTAGAGAAACCCTGCCATAGTGGACAATAGTGGATGAGCAATGAAAGTCAAGCAGATGTGACATGAGCCAACCCACGTGAACACATCTGAAGCCACCCACATGTCACATCTGCTTGAATTCCATTGACCCAAAGCAAATGCCATGGCCAAGTCCAACGTCACTGGAGTCAGGCTATCTTGTCTACTCTTCCAGTTTTCCTCCAGGCACTTCAAGATGCCTGGCAACAATGTGCATCTTGAATTATCTTGAATAATCTTGAATTACCTGCAGCCAGCCAAGAGCTGCAGATATTCCTGCTGGCCACAGCAATGCCCCTGTTCACGGATGAGGCAGCGGAGGCCCAGAAAGACAGGAATTGTCTCAGGGTCACCTGACTAGCAAACACAGGGCTGATGCTGGAACCCAAACTTTGTTCTGCTTCTTTCTACATTGCCTATGCTCCTTCTGTTTGGATTTGGGATATTGGAGTTCGGCCACAGTAAAGATTACTGAAGGTAGCTGCAGTGAGCCTCAGTCTCTCCTTGGGTACTGTGGGTGATGAGGGACCGGTCCATCCCGGAGAGTATCAGAGAGATGGAGGAGAGAGCCGTGTACTGTAACACAGTGTCTAAAACATAGTGAGTATTTCGTGAGCCTGAGCTGCTGAGGCGGACCCTGTTGAGACTGACAAGGTGACAAGGTGACGGGGGTTCATTTCCAGTGAGGAAGCGCTTCCTCTGCCTCCCTGGGTATGAGTTGTCTGGGAAAATTCATCTACCACCCCCCACCCTGCACCTTTTTTTTTTTTTTTTTTTAAAGTTTCCCATCCAATCACTCGATTTCTTGTATCTTTTCGGTGAACTTCACCATTTGGAGGCTGTCTGACCTTGAACTGTTGATTAAAAGTCATTTCTACTGTGAAAGCTCGCTTCTCGATTTCTCATCTCCTGAAAGCAGAATGCAAGGGATTCACATGGAGTTCAGACAATCAGGACGTTTTGAGGTTTGATTTGAATGAAAGATCCCAAGTGAAACCCTCTAATTCTATCCATTTGGCGCAAGTTGCCGCTTTCATTCTGTGGTTCCACCTTGACCTCTAGAACAATCTGAAAGGATTGTAGCACCAGGACTCCTGCTTAAAGGCAGTGCTCGTGCTCAGTGAGTCTGCTGCTTAGGGCACCCTCCCCACACGGTGTTGTGGAAGTGAAAGGAGGGGTTTGCTTGGCGAACTCTAGCATTGTCCTCCAGAAACCTGGCAATATCCATCGGGAACAAATGACCCGGCATTGGTACTCTTGGCTACAAGCATTTTCTCCCTTGGTGGTTAGACAATGGTGCCACCACTGTCATTAAATCACTGCTTGGGACCTCCTGGGCACGTTTGGTCCAACCCAAATGCCTATTCCAGATTCTATGCCATGCAACAAAACATTGGAAATGGGCAAGGATCTTGTCTCCACATCTGAAAGGCTCACAGAACTAAAAAAGAAAAAAACAAAACCAAAAATCATTGTTCAATCATCATTCATTAAGGTATATATGAAACTATATGAAGACAGAATAATAGATAGACTGCAGAGGGAGTGGGTGGTTCCCAGGCCCCATGTGAAGGATGGATAAGAGTTCTCCAAGCAGATAATGCCCCTTTTTTGCCTCTCGTTGTCTCTCACTTGACAACAGTTGAGAGGGATATGTTTTATTTGGGTGCACTTGCTTACCTAATAATATGATAACTGCTGTTCTCTTTTTAAGCCCTTCACATGTTTGGGTGTCAAGGGACTTGACGTCTAGGACTCTCTTTGACCTTCCCTTTGTTTGCCTTGGTTCCCCAGTGTTCACAGCCTGACAAGGGTAGCATGCCAGTCTTATGGTTTGCCAAGTAGACACCTAGAAATCACCAAAGCCATGCCTGGAAAGTAGACACAGCTACTTCTGGTGAGCTTGTTGCCCTTACCCTAGCATGAGCATCTCCTTATATTCCTGGGTGCTTGAAAAATAGAATGAATGGGCTATCAGAGAATAGTAAATCATTTCTTCACAATTTACTTCTTAGCGAGAGAAATGGAAAATATTGAAACCATCAATATTTTTCATTAAGAACAAGAAGAATAAGATTTAAATTACTAAACAAAACTAGTGATAAAGGCATGAGGCGTGTTTCATAAAACATCATGTCGTATCTGCAAAGCTGTGACAGAAATAGCAGGAAAGAAATATGCCAGGCAGGAGAGAAGACAGGTGGAGAGGAATGAATTGTATATGGATTTAGGAATGCAAGTACAAGAAAAGCTTGAATAGGCTCTAAATTAATAATCAGGTCAAGGTTAAAATTTAGGGGATAAGTGAATAGATATATCACTGTTTCCAGTTCTTCGGAACCGTCATTCAAAACCAGCTCACTCAAAACCTTCAAAAACTCTGAAGTAAAGGCAGTGATTAACCACACCCATCCACAGCAGAGGACCAGGCACTGAACTCTGGTGAGTTCTTGAGTGAATCGACTTCACATGGCCCAACTGGTCATGCTTGGATTGGACTACATATTTTTCTAAGAATCAGTCCATGGGGCGCCTGGGTGGCTCAGTCGGTTAGGTGTCTGCCTTTGGCTCAGGTTATGAACCCAGGGTGCTGGGATCAAGCCCGGCATCGGGCTTCCCTGCTTTGTGGCAAGTCAGCTTCTCCCTCACCCTCCGTGACCTCTCTTGCTCTCACTCTCTCCGATAAATAAATAAAAACCTAAAAAAAAAAAAAAATAATCAGTCTAAGAAACAGGACTTTTTGTCCAAGTCCCATTTGGGGAGAAGTACAAACTGTTCTGAAGCCCAGATGTTGCTAGGGAGTGGTAAGCTGCATGTAAGATAAAGCAATTATCTGATTTAGGAATAAAACAAATAGGTCAGAACAAATGACAAAAATCAGATGATAATTTTAAAATGTTTATCACCTGTGAGAGTGTTTATTTCCCTACTCACCTCAATTAAACAAAGAGTATTAAAAAATAAGCCCTACTATTTCTAGAAGAACTGACTTTTTTCCTGATAAAATATTCTGAAGACTTTTTTTGCTGGTAATCAGTGCTGCAAATCAAAAAAAAAGAAATCCAGCTGTTTCGAGTTTCTCTTGTCATCGTTCTAGCTGCGGATGACAGAGGGAGGCCAAGAGTGAGGACAGGGAAAGGACACACCCCCGCCTGCTGGGCAATCAGGCCCCAGTTGGAGCCCAGTAGGTCTCTGGCTTGGGACAGGGCAGCTGACTGAGGAACGCAAGGGTTGAGGAACGGTTGTGGAAGATGTCTGAGAAGAAAAAAACTGCCCCAGGGCCAGTTATCTTGATTTGAATTTGAAGTCTTCACCAAGTGCAAAGTTAGGAAGGGCGTGCTAAAGGAACCAGAAGCTCTATGATGCCACCAGGTAATATTTTAACGAGAACTGAAGGTTAATGAAACATCTCACCGAGTCCATTGACAAAGTACGTGGAATGCATGCAGAGGAAGATTGGAATTACGGGGCTTGTGGATGTCTCACCGTATCGTTTTTGAAAACCGGTGTGTAAAGGGCTGAGGCGGAAGTTGTAAGAACAGGTATCCATCCCCCATTGGAGGCCTTGTCCCTTATTAATATGCTAATTGAGGTCAGGTCACCAAGAGTTGCCTTTCTAAAGCTGACTTTCTCTTACACCCTTTGACAGAGTTGGCCAGAAGGCCCTTGGCAAGGTGTAATTTCACAGAATTAATTAGTAGCCCAGCCAACTGATCACTTTGCAAGCACGTCACACATCATTCATTGGCAATGGAATTATTTAAATTGGCATTGACTGCTAAGAGCTATGCAGCTGTTTTTCTTGCAAAATACCAAGGTATTAGAGGACATGACAGGCATCCTCTGGAAGCCAGAGTATAGAGTAAGTGAAATGTGAGAGGAAGTGAGGACTGGTCAGGAACCCACCGCTCACAGGGGCAAAAGCCAAATTACCCACGATTTAGGATATCACTGCACATGAGTGCAGGCAAGGGAAAACCACAGGGCGAGCATGGAAAGAAAAGGAAATTCTCACTCAGCTTTAGTTCTGGGGAGAAAATAAGGGGTCTTGGTGGCCCAGGGCAGCTACAGGACCATTAAAATGAGAATAACAGCCATTTTAGCAGATGGCCATGGGGAAAGACAGCCACTAGGCTGTTAAACCTTCGAACTTTCTTTTCTTGGTCTTTCTTTCTTCTTCCCCCTTTTCTTTTTCTTTCTTTCTTTCTTTCTTTCTTTCTTTCTTTCTTTTTTTTTTTTTTTAATTCTGGAAAAGCTAGAAATCTTATTCACTCCTGCTTTAGGATGTTGGCAAATGAGTTCTAAAACCTTCTAAGAACTACCTCCGTTGACACTGTCAAGGGCAAATTCAGCCCCTGGGTGACCAGGTGTGGGGTTCTCTAGGTCAGCTGTGCAGGGCAGCTGGGGCAGGAAGCTCAAGATGGCTTGCTGTGGACTGGAAACTCACTTAGTGAAAAAATAACTTGCCTCAGGGAAATACGGGGCCATTCCGGATCAGCCCAGAGTGCTGGGGTTAATTGAGGGGCTCAGAAGTACCCGAGAAGCGCAACCAAGGGCTCCAGGTACACACACATTATGTCTGCCGAAGAAATGAGAGCTGAGATTAGAGTCTTTGACATTCGAGGCCCAGGGTCTCCCTGGAACAGCCCTTGAGCATCTGGAAGCAGCACCAGCCACCCCCCATGGAGATGGAAATTAGAGGGAGGCAGACACCGGGCACCTCTCAAGGAGGCCTTTGCTCATAGTCAAGGAGCAGCCAGAACGCAAAAATGGATCCGCAGCTTCAGGGGACAGAGCTCATGTCTTACTTCTCTAGAAAAAGCAGCCCAGATGCCCCGTGGTACATTAATCGTCCGATGACTATCCATTTGTTCATCGACTGATGAATGACATTCTTGTGTTCGGCCACCGAATACCGCGCCCCCCGTTACATGCTGGGCTTGGAGGAGACAGCGGTGAATCGTAAACCTGTCCTGACACTCAGTAGCTGGAGGGACGGGGATCCCAGTAGCCTCCACGTAAACAGTGCCCCAGAGGCTGTCCCCGGGGGTCTCTGCAGTGAGCTGCAGCCACCCAGAGCAGGAGTTCACTGTGTGAGAGTCCCAAAGCCGCCGGACAGTTCAACATCTAGGTTCTTTTCCTAATTATTCGTTCTTAAAACCTTCATCGAGGTCCTTATAATGTCAGGTCCTTATAATGACAGTCCTTATAATGTCAGGACCGTCCCCTATGTCGTCGTCAGGACCTACAGGTTGTAATTAATCACTGATATTCATGATAATGACTCCTAGGCCCTCAGGGGCTTAGAAGCGCTTTCCGAATTTTCAGAGAAGGATGATACTTTGTTTAATTTCATTGGAATGGAGTGTTTACCCTAGAGTTTTAATTCTCCCAAAACCTGGCCTCTGCACAGAACGTACTGCCCTGAGCTGGAAATGACTTTCGTATCCGTTTGTCTATCTTGTCCCCATGAAGGAGGCTGGTCAGGAGTTACTATGGATGTCTTGTCCCTGAGAGACCAGGGCGATGGTTAGATGAGCGTCCCAATCTAGCTACAGTTGTGACACTTCGGGATTAAAAATCGCCAGATCACCTGCTCTCAACTGCTGGTCCCAGAGCGCAGAATTCAGGGGAACACACCATTCTTCTAGTGTTCCAAGTAAACATGAGATTTCCTCACCATTATGCCTATAAAGGAAATCACCCCCATGGTGCAAGACGCACCCTTCCTCCTGGACTCCTTCAGTAGACTCTCAACTAAGCTGTCCAGTGTCCTCTTGTTCCTTTTCAGTCCGTCCTCCACGTGTCTTCCAGAATGATCTTTTTCAAATCACGTCGGAGTTATTTCTTCGCCCCATCCCCTGCCCCCTAACCCATTAGAAATGTCATCTTGGGTTACATTATTGAGCTC
Organism: Mustela nigripes; assembly: GCF_022355385.1. NCBI lineage: Eukaryota > Metazoa > Chordata > Mammalia > Carnivora > Mustelidae > Mustela > Mustela nigripes. The sequence goes on from NC_081573.1 coordinate 54,823,727, forward strand.
TACATCACACGCCATATGCTGAGAGTTTACCTACATCTCTCCCTGGTGTTGCTGCCTTAACACTAATTTCATTTGACCTAGTGGCCTGCGGGGGCCTTCAGCAGACACCAGCCACCAGCCCGGGTGACACCTGCAGGATCCCATACAAATGTCACTTCCTGCTGTGACTTCCCAAAAGTCCTGGTGATCAGTAGTCCCCCTGCCTCCCAGAACCTCCTCCGGCACACCTCTTATGTAAGACCCCTGTTGAGCTTCTGAAACTTTGTTCTTCTGGTTTGAAGTGACCAACCTGGCATTAGCCCAGGATCCCCAGAGCACTACACTCACAGACCCAATAGAGGCGTTTGCCCCAGGTCCCACCGCCCTCTCCGCATGCACTCTGCCTCGACCTCCCCATGCAGCCCCTCGGGGTGTACCATGTGCCTGCTCCAAGACTGATAGGTAACAAGCTTCTCTCCTGGTTTCTCTTGTGGCCTGTGTTGAACCGAGGCTCACCACCCAGCACGCTGTGCTCACTTAACACATTATAATTAACAAAGTCAGAAGCCGCACGATTCACTCAACGTGAATTCGATAGTTCGAATCGAACTATAATTTGATGGTTTTTAGTGTCTTCACAGACTTGTACAACCATCACCACAGTTTTAGGACATTTTCATCTCCTCCAAAGAAACCTTTTCCCCCGCTCAGCTGTCACCATCATTGTCCTCCTCAACGCTAGGCAACCGCCAGTCTATTTCCTGTCTCTGTGGATTTGCTCATGTTGAACGTTTCATACACACGGCGTCGTATACTAGGTGGACTTCTGTGTCTGGCTTTTTCCACGTAGCCTGTTTTCCAGGATCATCCAGTTGTAGCAGATGTCGGGGCTTCCTTCCTTTCTACGGATGAATGATATCCCACTGTAGGAAGAGCCCGCACTGGGCTCGCCCATTCACTGGTGACGGGCCTTCGGGCTGTTTCCATCTTTGGGCGCCTGTGGATGATGTTGTTGTGGGTCTTCATGGGAATGTTTGTAGACCCATGTTTCATTTCTCCTGGGTGTATCATTAGGACCGGGATTGTTGGGTCATGTGGTAACTCTACCCTTCAGTCTCTGAGGAACTTCCAAACTGTTTCCCAATGTGGCTCCATGAGAAGTTTCCAGTGGTAATTCATTGGCCCTTAAAAAGAAGCCAGAAGGCTCCCCCTTGTCTACAGCCTACCTGACCTGACCCTACCACCTCTTCAACCCTGAGCCCCGTCACCCTGTCCCCCCTGCCCGTCTCTCATTCTCTCACTCCCTCTGGCTTTTGTGTCATTCTTCAACAGTCTCTTTCCGCCTTCTCCCCCTGTCAACTTCCCCCAGAGAGGCCCTCTCTGGACCGGCCCCACGCACAGTCCAAATGGAACCTCCTTATTATGTCCTTTCTTGCATATTCACTAGTTATAGGATGCGTGTTTAATCCCACTAAGTGGTGGCTATGGATGGGCTTTAAAAATCCTCAGACCTATTTCATAACTATTGTAAGTCGAGGATCTTGTGTAGAAGTCGAAGTATGATGGGGCATAAAATGTACTTGTTAAATGAATGAATAAGCATGAGAGAGAGCTTTGCTAATAAGACTTCACGGTGTCAAGATGGGTCTGTAATCTGCATCATAACGTTCATCTCTCCCTGGGTACTTTCTGGATCCTTCCTTTTGCACTGAATGTTCTAAAAGAGGCCTCAAAAAACCTTTCCTTTAAGGGGCCAGAAGATCAATCCTTTCAGCCTTGTGAGCCAGGCAGACCGTTTTGCATCTACCCAACCTTGCAGCGCTAGTGAGAAAGCGACCTCAGACCGCCAGGAAATGAATGAGCGTGGCCATCCTCCGACACTTCATTTGCAGAAACAGACAGCAGGCTAGGTTTGAGCTGGAATTATGAATATTTGGTGATATTTGACCTTACCAAATTTGCAGCTTCATGCGGTCCGTCCTAACGAAACTCATCAGAGAAGGACAACGTCAGACGAATTATAGTTCATTCGCATGCGCCCTTTACATGGTGCTAGCGTGCTTCCTGCGCCATGTGCTGCACCGGCTGGCTGGTGGCGACGTCCGCACTCCCATTTCCCTCCCGTTGGCCCAGAAACATGCAGAAGGGGACGTCACGCTCAGAGTAACGAGTGACATTGGCATTTTCATCCTGAGCTGGCCAGGATACTTGAGGAAGTTGGTGGCACAGTACCAGGGGGTCTGGATGGTCCGGCATTAAGCCAAATGCAAGCCGGTTGTAATGTGGACTGTCTGTATTTCAAAGCATAGGACCTGAACACCAAGCTTGGGGGCATCTTGTCAGAGGAGAAAAGATGGAGCGATCTGGATGGAAATCCAGAATCTTCTAAACTGTTTGCGTCTGGTGGTGACAGAGTCATGTCTGGCTGTTTGGGGCATTTTTGTGTGCAAGTAAAAAATCAGGGAAGAGATGCTGACCTAGGATTATAAAAACAGTAAAGAGGGATTTTGGTGAGAAATATGAGCCAATTCTTGTGGCTTGCATTGCCTCATTTATAAAGGCAGGGACAGATGGGACCCCTTTGGTGAGCTAGAATTTGTATTAAGTTCCACTTGCTTTATTTTCTTTCGTTTGAATATGCTGATTAGTAATATGTGTGTCAGAACAGAATCCTTTCCTATCAGTCATTGCCAGACAACGAATAATCCCATGTAAAATGTGTTTGCACACTTTAGATATTTATAACAACTTCACTGAACTTGGATTCCTTTTCTGAAACAGGCAGAAAATGTTCTTGTTGAATCCTTAATGCATCGCCTCTTAGCTGGGCTCACCCTTGGGCAATTCTCAAATGACAGGTGTCACCGCTTTCTTGTCTATTGATCTGTTCTCTAGGAAAAAAAGAGAGAGATTTCCCTATAAACTCAAAGCCCTTAACTCATCCATTGTTCATGGGTTCCATTGATTGAAAACCTGCTCTGTGAAAGGTGGTGTTTTCCTGCACTGGGGGAACCTGGTGGGCAAACCTCCCTGCCCTCACGAGCGGGCATTCTGCACGCCTTCCGTTTTCTGTGCCCTCCATGAGGGTCCTTCTGGCAGATGTTCTAGAGGAGCTGCATTATAGGCCTGTGACAACAAAGGGCCGTGGAAACAACGGGAGAGGGGTGGGCACGGATTGAGGGGTGACTGGGTTTGATCGAGCCTCTGTTTTGAGGAAAGACAAAATGAGATGAGGAACGGGCCATGAAAACCCCTTGCAGAGCATGTTGTAGGTGAGGGACCCGCATCTTCAGAGACCCTGGAACGGAAGTTAACGAACGTAGCGGGCGTAGGAGCACCGAGGAGTGTGCGTCCGCGCAGGGAGGATTCCAGGATTAGGATGGAGGAGGTGGCCGATGACACTGCAAGGTCCAGGTCAGGACTGTGCGGGCCACAGTGAGGACTTAAGGTACGAGGAGGTTGGGGTGATTGGGGAGCAGAAGAGAGAAAAGCCCCATTTGCCTTTTGAAAGGTGACTGGGGAGCCATGAGGTGAACAGGGGGTGTGTGTTCGCATAGGAGCAGAGAGTGAAATTCGGAGATGCTCTCAGGACCACCAGTGGAGGGGGCTTAGGCCCATGTGACCAATAACCCGTGACAGGGGGCGGGATAAGGTCTAGCTGACAGGACCAGCTGACGGACCGCATGGGGCCAAGAGGACGGGGCGTCAACTCGTGGACCTCAGGCTTCTTCCCCTCAGCTCTACCACCCCTCCCCCAGGAGCTAATTTTGATTCCTGTCTTGCCAAGACACTGAACGCTCAAGGGGACAATGTAGAAGCCGAAGGGGACGCCTCCACCACGTCCGTGCACTGACGGAAGCCAGCCGGTCCTGCTCACCTGCCTTGCTCCTGGCCATCCTCGACTTCAGCATAGCAAGCAAGTTTGGCAAACCCATGCCCTGGGGTCCACCTGCCCAAAGCTGAGAGAGCCTCTGTTGGGTCTTAGTGCCTTGTTTCGTGATGAAAGGAGGTACAGGCTGCTCAGAAGGGGTTTCCCAAAGTGCAGTCATGAGGACTTTTGCATCAGACTGACTTGGGGTGACCTAATGCAGAGATCTGGTGGCTCAGCTCCCACAAAGTCCCTGGGGTCTGGCCTCGGGACTCTGCATTACTCTGGTTTCCAGGTGATTCCCAGGCAAAATTAAAATTTTTTTACTGTGATTAAAAAAAAAGCACATCACGAAAACACCTTAACCATGTCTAAGTGTACAGCTCAGTAATGTTAATGACATTCACCTTGTTGGGAAACGGATCTCCAGAACTGTTTCTCCTTGCACAGCTGAACCTCTAAACCAATTTAATAGCAACTCCCTTCCCCACCGCCCCCCACCCCCGGGAGCCACCACTGTCCTGTGTCTATGAACTTGACGATACTTGATCTAAGAGGACTCATACAGTGTCTGTCATTTCGTGACTGGCTTCTTTCACTGGATAGAACGTCTTTATGGTCCAGGCCATGGCATGGGTGGCATGTGGCGGAATTCCCTTTCCCTGGAAGGCTAGACGACACTCCATCGTGTGTATATATGGGGCACACACTACTTACCCGTTCACCCACCGATGGGCACTTGGGTGGCTTGTACCTCTCGGCTGTCATGACTCATGCCGCAGGGAACGTGGGCGAGCGACGTCTCTTCCAGACTCGGCTCTCGATTCCTTTGTATGTATTCCCGGAAGTGAAATGCACATTGAAAGTGTCCACACATTGTTGCTCCGCACGAGCGACACCTTAGAAACGGACCCGTTCTGTGTCTTGTTGGTGGGGATGCATGTGAGCGTAGAACGAAGTACACAGACACGTGTGCCCACGCACACACCCAGGTACGGACAGAACGGAGGGGGGCTCCGATCCAGGACTGGGTCGATGCCGACGCTGGGCCGGCGACACTGTGCTATCGTGGGTCGGATGTTACCGTCAGGGGAACTGGGTGAAGCCGGGAGGGTACCTCTCTCTGCGTTATTTCTTACACCTTCAGGTGAATAAAAATTATTTTAAAATTTAAAAAACGCAATTTAAAAAAGAAAGCCCGGCCCTCACTGCCGTGAAGGTGAGGGGGGGCCCCTGTGTGGAAGGGGAGGCTGGTAAAGGCCTAGATGCGAGGGCGTGGAGTTCCACGCATTGTTCCAAAGGAGAAATGGCCCCAAGAAGTGACGCTGACCCACGTGTCACATAGACCAAGGGGCATGGAGGCCCAGAGCCCCGAGAGCAGGACTGATGAGAGGGGGTGGGGAGAGCCAGGAAAATGATGAGGTCATCCCAGAGCTGCGTCCCCACAGTGTGGGCCTGGCGGATCACATTGCTTCTGGGAACGTGGTGGGAGCGAGGCAAGAGGGAGAGACATGGGTGGGGCCCATGACCTTGGCCAAAGCCCCTCCTCCCACAGAGCTACGGACAGAGGACTGGGCGCCAGGAGGCTGAGGTGTCTTCTTGAGTCTAAATGAGCCTCAGCTGCCTACAAGCAGCTTTTGGCATCTATCAAATACTCTCCTTACCTGCCCGAGATGGTGAACCCTAATCAGGAACTTAACATTAAAGGTTTTTGTTTGTTTGTTTGTTTTTGCTTCACAAAGTAACAAAATACTTTAAGGATAACTGGCCGCTTCTATTTCTTAGCTCTTGGTACGTGCCAGGTGTTTTGCTAAGTGCTTTAAAACCTCGCGTATTTTACCTCACGTCCACCCTGTGAGATCGGTCCCTCTCTCCCATTTTAAAGATGAGGACTGTAAATCCGGTCCGGGCTTGGGGCCTCGGCTCTTTCCTGGTTCTGAGAATTGGTCCGCAAGATTAAAAGTAAAGTTTCAGAGAAAGAGCAGACAGTGACAACAGTAACGGCTCAGAAGACACAGTGGGCGAGCCCAGGGTCTCCATCACAGAGCTCGGTCAGGTGCGCTAAGACTTTTTTTTATCCCAAGCTCAGAGACAGGGAGCAGGGGAGAAGCCAGACTCAGGACAGCCAGCCACTCTGTGTCCCACTGAGATCCTGACCATCACGACCATACTAAAAGTCCACGTGCTTCTCATTAATCGTCAACGCCGAGAGGTGCCAGATGTCCTGAAGTTGAACGCGCTCCCCTAGCCTAGTTTGTGATAAGCTGTAGCCAATCTGTGGTCAATTTTAACATAAACTTCACAGGTGCTTTTTAACTCTGAAATTAACACAGGCCCATTATAGAAAGTCTAGAAAGGTGTAGAGAAGCAAAGTAAAAAAAAAAAAAAAAAAAAAAAAAATCACTGTTAATATTTCAGTATGATCTGAATCATGCAATGTCTATTTTTCAAGAAGTACATTATACAGTACATACTCATTTGCAATCAAATATTTACTGTATACCATGAGCACCATACCATAATCTATTTTTTCATTTCCCGAAGTGTTTATTCAAGGTTGCCTTCTACTTCGGGTAGACAAAATAATTTATTGCATCAAGATCCTGTTAGAACATCATGTTGTTTGCAATGTTTCCAGTTTTTATTAAGCAGTATTACAATGAGTATACATGTTCCTGAACAACACCCCCCCCCCCCCCCCCCCCCCCCCCCCCACCAGCCCCACCCTCAGCCCCCCAGGAGTGAGCAGGGACACAGAGATAGCCCCCTGGCTAAATTTCTACAAGCAAAATCACATGTTTCCAAGACGTGTGATGCATATTGACAATCTGCATTTCAGAAAGATGTTTTAATGTTGTTAATCAGGTGTGAGAATTTGTTTCCTTACCAGTTTGCCAAACACTGATTATTAGGTTTTCCTAATTATTTCAGCAATGTTGTAAGCACCAAGTTACCTCACTTAATTTTATAATATGGTTGTTGCTCTTTTGTTTTCTTGTTTTGCTAATTGTTGTTGTTTTTTTTCCTTGTTGATTTTTAACCAGCTCTTTATATATTCAGAGTAGTAAAACTCTGTTTGGTATGATGCAAACATTTTTCTAAGTTTTCTATTTATTTTACTTATGATGTTTAGTCATATGAAAAACTTGCACTTGAATATCTTAATCTCTCAATAATTCACATAACTTGTGCCTTTCATCCTGGTTTAGAAAGGCTTTCCCCACTCTATTACACAAATACTCAATGACTTTTTTTTTTTTTTTTTTTTTTTGCTAATGCTATAATCCACCTAACATTTATTAGGCTATACTTTAAATGTTTATTTATCAACCTTAATTTTTTGAGACTATCATGTTTTATAAAACACGTTTTCATACTTATTTAAGAAAATGACTTTAGCTTTATAAACATAAAAAAAAAGTATTGCATTCCATTCCCTTCCTCTGAATTTTGCTCTTGGAGAGGGAAAAGAGCAAGTAAAAATAAAATCTCCAGTAATTTACTCCCACAGCTTTGTTTTTAAAAGTATTATATTTCTCATCTTTGTACAAAAATCCCCTTAACCCTTGTACATATCCTTAATAGACCAGGCATAATTCCAATATCCATGATTTATATAAATTCTGCTTGAACCAATTAAAATTTTCAGCCTGTGCCCCTCTTGGGGTAGAGGATATTCACTGGGACTTTACCCAAGCTGCTTAAATAAAATTATTCTGAATATCTGCATAGATTTCTTCCACATAATTAAAATTACTTCAAAAGTTAAATAGAAAAATGCCCTCCAAGTCCAGCATGGTTGTGGGCATGCATACATAAGAAAAAAGTGTTTTCATTATGCTTGGTGGAAAACATACTTTAAAAGTAAAATTTCTGATTGACAAAGGGAATACTATAGTCTAAACAGAACAAGCTTTTCAGAGAACATTTGATAACAATATATCACAATCTTTAATTAATAATCTAACAAGGAAGAGACTTGTATCGCCCCTTTGATCATTTTTCGAGGGAGCTGTAAAGACTGCATCCAGCCATCGAGGGGGAGTCGGCACCAGGGCTGTAGAGGGAAAGGCGGGGGTCTGCTACACAAGCTAAAAATATCTCTTCCCTGGGAACTCTCCCGGAGTTGGTCCATAATGAGATTCAACTTCGATAAATGAATAAAGCTGAGAAAAATAACTTGAAATGCAAGTAATTGGTGTCAAAGAGAAATCTGGATTACCATGATAGAAAAGCAATTTGAAGGAGGCTAACGATGGACAAGTCAGAATGGAATTGAGGGTACTGCATCCACGTTGGCAGAAGTCTTGAAAAAGGTCTGTTGGGATCTAACGAATGCCAAGGTCACCGAACCCTGGACTTGGCTAAGTGCCCACACCGGGAAGCACGTACTCACTTCTCTTTTTATTCAAAGCAAAGCAAATAAACAAACAAACAAACAAAAAAAAAAATGAGAAGGACATTCTAAACACCATTCGCTACATGTGCAGACTGACATGGGAAGTTGAAGTCTCTTAATAACGTAGATTACCGTGTAACCCTATTTGCCTAGAGGACAGGCTTGGCTTGCAACTGTTTGGGCGTACTCATTAATAGCATCTGCTCTCATTCTAGAAAGTGTTCCAGTTTGAATGATAAACTATGTGAACACAGTATCAATTTCCTCTTGTTGCTACAGCAAGTTCCGTGTACTTCTACAGGTCAGAGTCCAATGTGGACCTTGCAGGGCTAAAAGCAACATGCGAGTACGCCTGCCTTCACCTCTGAAGTCTGTGCAGCAGACACTTGTCTTTTCTTGTGTCTAGGTGGTGGCCTATCTTCAAAGCCAGTGATGGCTGCTCAAACCCCTTCTCACTTTTCCTTACTCAGACCTTCTCCTGTCCCATGCTCTTAAGGATCCTGGTGATCACATTGGGCCCACCCAAATAATCCAGGTTGATGTCACCATTTGAAGGTCCGCTGACTGGCAAACTTAATTCTTTGCCATATAAGCTAATATATGCATGAGTTCCAAGGAGTAGGACGTGAAGACTTTTAGGAAGACCATTATTCTGCCAGCTATAGTCACTCTCTGGTAGCAGGGCCAAAGTTTGAAAGGAGGCTTTCTGATTCAATGTCAAGTGTAACTTCAGTGATCAATGAGGATGTCTTTGATGGAAAAGTCTGGTTCGATCTTTGTGAGATGTTGATCGGTGGGGAGAGCATGAGACTTGCAAATAGAAACTCAATAAAAATACTTATCTGTGGGACACCTGAGTGGCTTAATGGGTTAAGCCTCTGCCTTCTGCTCAAGTCATGGTCTCAGGGTCCTGGGATCTAGTCCCGCATCGGGTTCTCTGTTCAGCGGGGAGCCTGCTTCCTCCTCTCTCTCTGCCTGCCTCTCTGCCTACTTGTGATCTCTCTCTCTCTGTCAAATAAATAAAATCTTTGAAATAAATTTTTTAAATATTAAAAAAATTTTTTTAACAACTTATGTCTGGAGCACCTGGGTGGCTCAGTCAGGTAAGTGTCCAGTTCTTGAATTCAGCTCAGGTCATGATCTCAGATGGTGAGCTCAAGCCCTCTGTCAGTCTCCACACTGGACTCCGCACTAGGCTTGGAGTTTGCTTAAGATTCTCTCTCCATTTCCCTCTGCCCCTCCCTCATCTCCCTCTGTAAACAAAACAAAACAAAACAAAAACAAATCTATCAGTGCTTTCTTTATTCAAGGCACCTATTTATGTATAGAAGGAATACCTAGAAAACAGCGTTCCTGCCTTCGAGTTGTTTATGATCTAATTGGACTGGAGTATACTCTCCCCTGCAGAGTACATAAGTCTCTATCAGAGGAGCCTGTAACAAATGAAAATGATACTGTACCAATTAAATATGTAAGAATTCAGATGCAGAATGTAAGGACAATTTAAGTTTCACATTAACCAACCAAGTCAGGATTCATTTTATCTTTTTCTTTCCTGTGACAACAAACATGATACCCATCATGGAAAATTTGGTTTTAAAAAAATCTTCCAACATTCTCAAGCTTGAGAGATCATCTATTATAAATAAACTCACGATAGCATCCTTACAGAAAAATCTCTGTGGGCTTCTTTATTTCTGTGGAAACCTGGTGCCCACGTACCATGCCCTTGAGATGGGAAACTTAGCTCAAGTTCATGGGGTACCTTCATGTCTCCACTCTTGGACAAAGTATTTTTGCTTTAAACAGATTAGGGGTGATTTGTCTGTGATGTCCCCTTCCCCATTCTATCTGCCATGGTCATTTCAGAGCTACATTTATTAGTGGCAGGGTGAGATAGATAGATAGATAGATAGATAGTATTTCAATATGTATTTTCATGTTTATTAGGAAAAATTTATAATAAGCTCATCATTTGCCTAAACTCATAGAAAATTTTGCCTTGGATGAGGCAACAATGAAACATAGCCATCAATGTAAAGCTATTTACTATTAAGTAAATAATCCATTAAAGAGAGTGAAATAGAAGTGCATGGAAGTCCATGAAAACGCATCTAGCAAACGAGGACACGGTGGAAGAGAGCATGAATTTTAGAGTCAGAACTAAGTTTGGATCCAGCCGGATCACAAACTAGCTTTTGCTCCTAGACCAGTACTTCAATTTCTCTGGGTTTTGCTGCACTGAGTGTTTTTTTTTTCCCCCCTTCAGGTTGTTTTGAGCCAAATGAGACAATGCATAAAAAGCCTAGACATGTATTAGACACCAAATAAATGTAGGTTCCCTTCTTTAAAAGGCAAGTAATTAATTTAATGTACTTAGGTATCATTTACCCACTGTGGTTCTTACTCACAAATTAAGACAACACAAAGAGTCAACTGACTTAGAGTCTGTTGAGTCGGGGCGGACTGTCAGCCCTTATGTGCCAGGGATGGAAAGAAAGGACAGATGGCCAAAGCTGAGGCCAAGCTTTGGACACCAGTCTCTTCAAGAGGCACCGCCACTGCATGCAGTCAGTGTGAAAACAGCTTTATGCACTCCGTATCAAGCAGGTGGCTGTTAGGTGCAGGCACTGGGTCTCAGCCTTGAGGATTTAATATCGGTCAAGAATATTCACGACACCTGTGCCTTCGTGGGACCTGTCAGAGAGGCAGACACTAATTGAATTATCCTACAAGTAAATAAGCTCTATTATGGAAAATGTTATAAAGGAAGGGCACCAGTACCACGGGAGTGTCAATCAGGGACACCCTCGTTAGTCTGGAGTAAGGGGAAAATCTTCTTGGCCAGTGATGTTGCAGCTGAGATCTGAAGACCAAGCAGGGGCTCACCAGGACAGCTGGTAGGAAGTCCGTGCTAGCTAGGAGGATTATATGTGCTGGGAAAGAACGGGGTGAGCCGAGAAAAGATTGGTGTACTTGGATCAGAAGGAACAAAGGGGATCTCGTATGACATGAAATGAGTTTTGAGAAGTGGGCTGAAGCCAGATTATAAAAAGACTTGTCCAAATAAAGGAATTTGCTGTTTGCCCTAAAAGGGATAAGACACCATTGAGAGATGTCCATTATGGGGTGACATAAATTAATTAGAAATTTAAAAAGATACCCTGGAAACCCCTGTACTGGTCAGTGTTCTCCCGAGAAATAAACACACACACACACACACACACACACACACACATACGCACTCTGGGATTTAGTATAAGCAGTTGACGCACACATTATGGAGGCTGAGAAGTCCCATGATCTGCCATCTGTAGCCTGGAGACCCAGGAAGGCTGGTTGTGACTTCACTCCACGTTCAAAGAAGGGAGTCCCGGGAGAGTCCCTGGTGTAGATTCTGGTCTGGGTCTGAATGCCTGAGAAGTCAGAGCACCTAGGGAATCGTGCGGTACGGTAGCTACGTGTGGCTAATGAGCTCTTGGATGTGGCTAGCACAATCCAAGAACTGGATATTTTATTTTATTTATCAGTATGAATTGAAATAGCCACATGTGGGGGCGCCTGGGTGGCTCATGGGTTAAGCCTCTGCCTTTGGCTCAGGTCATGATCTCAGGGTCCTGGGATCGAGCCCCATATCGGGCTCTCTGCTCAGCGGGGAGCCTGCTTCCTCCTCTCTCTCTGCCTGCCTCTCTGCCTACTTATGATCTCTCTCTCTCTGTCAAATAAATAAATAAAATCTTTTAAAAAAGAAGAAATAGCCACATGTGACTCGTGACTTCCATACTGGACAATGTAGTTGTCATATGTGAGCCTCTTCTATCCCTGCATATCCCTGATCTCTAACTGAAGTTATTTTATTTATACATTTTACATAGCTCAATATATGTCTCTTCATGCTAGAATGTCTTTTTGACTGCTGGATACGTAACACTCATGGTAGGGCCTGACATGTAGTAATATCTCAATAAATGTTTTGTTAAACTGACTTTAAAATTAGTAAGTACCCCTTAGGCGCACTTTGCTTTCTTAAAAATATCTTATTTTTAAGTAATCTCTACACCCAACTTGGGGCTCGAACCTAACGTCCCAAGATCAAAGGTCACATGCTCTGCCCGTTGAGCCAGTCAGGTGCCCCACCAACACTCTGCTGTTTTTTAAGTTCTTTGCTTCTGATGATGTTGCTTTCCACGAAAACATCTGGGAGCCAAAATCAGGGTAGTATTGTAACGAACTGCTAAAAGTTGTTTATTTACCTAGTTGGTTTCATGACATCCAGCTCAATGTTTTGCATTCATCCTAATCAATTATCTCTCCTCAGTTTCTGTTTGTCTTCCCATTACGTTGAGATGGACCTGGAGTCCGCCCCTGTCCCTTCCAGCAGTTGGCACATTCGGGAATCCTAGGGACTCTCTTCCTGTACCCTACTGGTGGCTTCTGATCCCGCCCAAGACTTGTACAGTGTGGAAGTGTTGGAGGAGGTCATCGAGAGGTCATGACCAAGGTCATGACCCCCACTTGACCGGGGAGGCAAACTCAGGCAATCTGCGAGGCTCCTCCCCCTCCCCTGTCCTTGGCTATAAGCCCCGCCCAGCAGTCCCACAGCGGGAGGCATTGTTAAGGCTTGAGACCGCAGCGTGTCACTCGGGGCACACGGATGGGCTACTTGGCTGAGCCCTGCCAAGGCGTCTCTAAATTGGTAAGATTCTGGAGGGCAGACGTGGGGACCTCCTCCTCGTGCAGCGGCCTCGGACAAGCCGGTGAGTCAGCTCCCTTGCCTGTTCCCCCGCCACGTCTCCCCTGCGGCGGGTTTACCTGCCCCCGCTCCCTGCCCTGCGTGTGGGCCCGAGTCCGCAAACCCACGGGAAGCTTCGGTTTCAGGGCCAAGGTGGTGGTTATCTTTAGACGCCGGTGTTTTGGTTGAGTTAAAGTCAAGTCTTTTCGCTGTTTTGCAAGGACAAAAGGTCACCCCGTCATTATGACACAAAATGGCCCCAAGGTCTTGTTTGCTTTCCTTCGTGTGGTAGAATTCCCAGAGCGTTGGGGGGAAAATACAGCAGAAAAAGTACAGAAGGTCACTCTCTGCGAGCTCTCCTCGGCGCATGTTTGCTGGTGAAAGAATGAAGGGATGTTTAAGAGAAAAAAAGGGAAAAGATACTCTTCTAGCCAAGCATACCTCGTTTCATTTTGGCTTGCTGCCTTCAAATTCTGTGCACACGCACCCGTTCTGCACGCGCGAGTCACGTGCTATTTTGTGCGTTCACGCGTGATAGTCCAAGTGGATCAACCCCGGGGGGATGACGGTCTGATCTCACGGCTGTGTTCTCCGACGCTGTAGCAAACATTCCGTCCACCAGTCCCCTGTCCCTGGGCATTTAGCGGAAGCCAGTGGTGATTGGTTACTCTAATAACGAAACAGCAGTGAATGTTTCATAGATCTCGTGCAACCTGACTCACGTAGACCCCGCCGTGGTATCCAAAGGGAACAAAGTGTACGAGTCCTTCGTAGCTTTTGTGGGATTTTCTGAGGCTCCTTTTCCAAAAGAATGCTACCGGTTCGTGGCACCGTCGGGTGGGGTGCGATCGTGCTGATTCCCACTAAAAGTGGTTCTCTGTCATTTTCCTAATCTGGGCTTGTTTTGACAATGGAACTGATCACAACAGTAGTGACCGTGGGAGCATCTAGTTTTCTGTAGGCGAAGCATGGGAGAGCAGGAGAGTGAGTGCTTTAAGAATGTGGTTCAGGGGCGCCTGGGTGGCTCAGTGGGTTAAGCTGCTGCCTTCGGCTCGGGTCATGATCTCGGGGCCCTGGGATCGAGTCCCGCATCGGGCTCTCTGCTCAGCAGGGAGCCTGCTTCCCTCTCTCTCTCT
>NC_081573.1:54837940-54880762 GCF_022355385.1 Mustela nigripes
GCCTGCTTCCCTCTCTCTCTCTCTGCCTGCCTCTCCGACTACTTGTGATTTCTCTCTGTCAAATAAATAAATAAAATCTTTAAAAAAAAAAAAAAAAAGAATGTGGTTCAGAGTGGCTAAAGATGTAAACTCTGGAAACTGACTTCATGAGGTCAAATCCAGATTCTACCACTTAACCTCTAATTTGTGTCCATTCTGTTCTCGCAAATGATGCTTGGGGTTACCGAGCGAAGACCAAGTGAGTTTATACAGAGAGCGCCTCGTAAGCCCTGGATAATGTTGATTATTATTCCTCATAGTGGGTGTTTTTTATTAACCTCATTTGACAGGTGAGAAATCTGACCCAGGTGGAGGGCTCAAGGCCACTTAGCTCCTGAAAAGTGGGGCTGGGGTTCCAACCGCCGGGGACCGTTCCCCAAGAGCGGCAGTATCAGGGACGACACAGGGACCAGAACTCACATCCGAGAAGTGCTACTGTTGCTGCCCAGTTAGACCAAGGTGGAATCAGGCACAAGAAAAGAGAGCATAAGGCCGCTGAGATTCACGGGAAATGGCACGACATAATCCCTTGTTTCTAAGATAAACAATAGAGCTGGGGTGTTTTGTCTTGTTTTGTTTTTATATTATTTTTCTAATCCTTGAGATCTGAAGGTAGCTCTGTATTCAAGTGTCCCATAGGATTGTGAAATCCCACCTTGATTACACTGGCCTGGTGGCCAGTAATCCCAGGGTCGCACTCAGGACCCCGCAAATGTCTTCCTTGCCTCGGGAGGGTTCTCTATAAATACTTACTGACCCAGATTTCTCCTAAACATCACCATAAACACTTCCAGTTATTTCTTAATGCACTCTGTTCATAACTGCTTAGTCAATTATTTTTATTAGCATAACATTCCTTTTAAGCATAATGATGTTAGAAAAAAACAGAAACAATGTAAGCACATTTTCTCCGCTCTGGCTGATTGCGAGTGTTTTCTCTCTTTTTCTTTTCTGGACTTCCTTTGCAGATTTGATGAATTAATTGTGAATTTCCCAAGGGGGACCTAACATGAACTGAAATTTGTCGTTTATCCTGTAATGTTTAGTTTATATTCTGGTTCCAGTGACTATCCACTGAGACCAAAGTTTGAATATTGCCAAGGGCTCATAAAATTGCTGATATAACCTACTTTCTCCAGAGAACCTGACTTCCATTTTCATAATGAATTAATGCCTTCTTTCTCCCCCAACTTCTTTGCTCCCACAGCTATTTGTGGAGACCACCGATGTCAACGGCAAAACCCTCGAGGGGCCAGTTCCTCTGGAAGTCATCGTGATTGACCAGAATGACAACAGACCGATCTTTCGGGAAGGCCCCTACATTGGCCATGTCATGGAAGGATCCCCGACAGGTATGTGAAATCGGCTTACATTAGCATAATGGCTTGGGGAGTGGCATCCTGTGATCTTTGGGGGTTCCAGAAACTGTTTTGCTGCCGCTCCAACTTCTTGGTATGCCTCAACACAGACCTGTTCCCTCCCTGGGTAGAAGCCAGATCTGCAGATCTGCAACTCAGAACAGGACGAGGGTGTTGGAGGCTGTGGAAGGCAGGCTCTCGCCTCATCTCTGAAAGCCACCTTTCAGGGACGGCCAACATCGAAGTCTCTAGTGCGCGGCTGGTGGTGGACATTGTATAAATACGGAGCTCACCCTTGTGAGGGCCCAGGGTTGAGCTTTGTGGTATGACGGGGCTCTGAAGAAAGTTAAGGTCCTCACCCCAAGCTTCTCGCTTCTTCCTTTCCTCGTTGTCTTTTAATAAGAACCATTTTGGGAAGAAAAAAAGAAAAACAGAGAGGACTTATTTTTCCCCTTTGCTTTATCCCTTTCATTCCCTTCCCTTTCTCCATGTACCAGGTACGTGGAGAAAACTTTGGTCCTCGGTCAAAGGGCCAAAGGCAAGACATTTTATTTCTCTCTGGAAACACAGGCCCTACTGTGATGTTACTACAGAGCTCCTCTTATCTTTTTTCCACACTTCACCTTTCCATCAGGGAAGGTTGTAGAATTTAGAGCTCCCTTTTTTGGCGCCAGAGATATCAGTAAGAGCGTTCTGTGACCGGCAGCTGAAGTCACGGCTGAGTGTGGTGTTTGGCCAAAAACAGAGCAAAGTCCAAAAGTCCCTATTAGGAGCCTGGGCTTTGATTTTAAGCTTTGAAATCCATCTGGGTGAGGGAGCGTCCTAGGGAGAGCCTCACTGTCGCCAGGTCTAGATTGTGCCCAAACAAATGAGCCATTTAGCCGGTCGGACAGGAGATGGAAACCTGGAGCCCTGCTTTGACTGGTTCTGCTTTCCCCCTTCGCTGAATGGATGGGACATATCAATCACATGTAGATCTATGAGGCGCTGCAAGCGTTGTCATGGTAACCTGCCTAGACCACCCCATGAGTCATTGTTTGCAAGGTGCCGACACCTCCCTCCAGCTTCAAGGAGCTCTGTCCCCCTGTACTTCCTCAGCTCCCCAGGGGCCAGGGGCCAGCTCTTCCTTCCCGGCTGTGAAGACATTCTGTAAAAAGGGGTGGGGATTGCCTGTGGGTGCTGGGGAGCGTTTGGCGGGGAACCCAGCAGGTAGAAGAGTAGCAAGCAGCCTGGAAAATGGGGAGCAGCAGGTAAAAGTGGGTCCGATCACTTTCGGCCGGACCTTTCCTGTGGCACCTGTCCCTCACCTCCCCGGAGACTGCTTTGGATAGAAGGAGGGCTTCCGGGGAGAGAGACCCTGGAACTGGGGCTTGAGGTTCACGGGTATGTTCTTAAGCAAGCCGACGTGTGGGGCGAGTCAGGGGAACTGATGGGGAAAGCTATTCAGGAGGCTGGAGTTCGAGCGGAGCGGGAGAATGATTCCCAGTTTCCATCTGTGGTGGGTCCCGTCTGCACGTAACCGGAACTCGAGCCAGGCCAGGAAAGTGTTCTAAATGTAAATGACGATGCTGACGTCGGAGGCGGCTGGGAGCATGTGCGTGTCTTTGTATATTATGTGTGTATGTGATTAGACGATGTCCAATTTTCCTCCCGCTGCGCCCTTCCTTAAAGTTTCAGAAAGAATTTCAGATTTTATTGCTTTATATACATGTCACATTTTCAAAGAAAAATGGAATCCTTTATGTCCACTGAATTTCTTAAAACACAAAGTAATTCGGTTAGGGCGGCCGGATCTCCAGCAAAACATAAACCACTTCCAAGTTCTATTTATGATTAGTATTATGCTATAAAAATATATAAAAATGCGATACCTATGTGGCTTTCAGCCAGGCAGAATTTGGCCTGAATCATTGTTTTCTTCTTCGGCCCCCTCTGGGTTTGGCTTTAAAGCAGGAACTGAGATAGAGTCAGTCCGATCTGGGGTCAAGAGTGCGGAAATGCTGTGGGAAACTTTTAGAGGAAACGCCACTTAGATCGCTCGGTGCCTCCTAAGGGATCCCAGGCAGGACGACCCCAAAGCCTCGGTGAGGGCGGTGGGCGGTGGGAATCTGGGGCAGGGGCTGGGATCCCTTTCCAATCCCCGTTCCCCAACCTAAACTGCTACAAGTTAGAACAAGGAACCCTGACCGGCTGTAGAAATAATGGCGTCTCTGGTATCAATCATCGGTGGCTCCTTTGTGGTTGGTAGAATCTTCGTAGCGGGTCCATTTTACAGATAGGAATGCTGACCCTGGAAAGTGTTCTGTGACTTCGCCACTCACGTAAACAGTAGATGGGGACCAGTGTTCCAGGCTCATTTCTGTATCCTCCACCTGCAAATCATGTGCCCGTTCAAGTGTCACGCAAACCTCCTGGTGAAGACAGCCATCAAACCGCGACAGTACGGGGTTGAGTGCTTATTATGTGCTGAGACCTCTGCGACCAAAGTCCTTGCCTCCACCACACCGTTCCCTCCCCGGAGCGGTGGATATGCTCTCCTTCGCATACACAGGAGAAGCGTGAACCTCAAAGAGATCCAGATGCTTAGCCAAAATCCCACAGCTGGTGGCTGAGTTAAAATCCAGGTCCCTGGCTCGAGGCCTGGGCTGTCTCCTGTGGACGTGTTGGTGCTGGCCACCTTCCCTCCTGTTCTTGACCGTGGACTCTTTGCGGTCCCCGCTGGAGGGCAAGTACTCGCTCTGTCAGAGAAACCGAGTAAAACACTCCTCTGACCAAACAGTCAGCTCCTCGAGTCCCTCCATATAACTGCTGCTCCGTCTCTGGGGTTGAACAGGGTCACACGTGGGCCTGGTTCTCACTCATAGTGCTTTCTTCTGAGTTCAAGTCATCAGTGCCAGCTTCGTGGGGTGTGACCTGCGCAGCTTCACAGGGGCCTATGCTTGGCATCAGGCTCTGCCGTCACCATCTTAAAATTCTTAAGTATCAAACAAGGAGCCCTGCATTTTCCTTTGGCGGTGAGCCCTTCCCCCACCCCCCCAGTTATGGAGCTGGTCCTGAGCTCGGCACTGTGGCCCAGGCTTGGTTTGATGCTCCACTCAGCTCCTTAACCAGGTGAGACCTTGGGCAGCCAATTGAACCTTCTAGAAGCCTCAGTCACTTTGTCTGTAGGTGGGGTGGGTGAATGATAGTCCCCGCCTCGGAGGACTGTATGCACACCTTAATTGAGACGCTGCTTCCCTCAGCATGAACCAAGGTTCAAGAGATGCTTGTGCATCCTTAATGCCTCCTGTAATTCTTATGATTCCTGCAACATACCATGTCAGGGAGCTGAGGCAAACAGGCAGTTTGTGCGCAGGGACATTCATCTCCCAACAACCGAGCATCATTTTCATGTTCCGGTGGACCTGGATGTGCCATCAGCACCAATCCATCATGGAGGAAGGCCACCCGTATTTATCTGGCCTGCAGGCAGGAGACCGTTTCCAGCTGCTCGGCACTGAACTCCAGGGGATTGTTTTGGGGAATCAGTAACTGGATGAGGGAAGATCAACAGAAAATAATGGTCTTTGAACTTCACAAATGATGAGCTATTCCTTTCGTGGAGTCCCAAGGCATTGATTTATGGGACCCTAGTCCTGGCCCTGGCTGCTCTGGGTTGGTGGGGGAAGGGCAGCCAGAGCTCTGCGGGAGCCTGGGGTTTTCTGAATGCCCAAGGCAGCCCGGGACTTCATGAGTGGGGACAGAGGGCTGGGACCCTTGGAGTTCCTGGAGGACACACATGGCAGGACCCACCGTGCCTACTGGCACCAGCCCCCCAGTGTCTTTCCACCAGTGGTCTTCTGGGCACCGTGGAGAAGGGCCAACCACGAGCCCCTGGAATGAGGCCTGAGGGCATGTGTCTTACCTGGGAGGCGTGGGATGCAGGCTGAGGCGGGCTCCAGGTAAGGGAAGCCAGATACCAGGGTGGGCAATTGTGAGCTTGATCTCTTGGCGGGGGGCTTGGGGGTTCCCTAGGAAATAACATGAACACGCACACATCAGAGTTAGCCCAGCCCAGGGGAGCTGGAATATGCATCCCTACGCACCCCTTAGATACTGGCCACAAACTATCCCCAGAGGAACTTCAATCCCCAGGCACCCTTGGCCATTGCAGGCTACCAGCAGGGGGCAGCCTTCCGACAGGCTGCAGGAGCTGTGGGGTGGGGGGGAGCATCCGCAGGCTCTGCCCCCCCATGCTTTCCGCTGGACTAGCCCGAATGTGAGCAGGGGCAGCTTGGAGGAAGGCACCCACCACCTGGACGGACGGAGTGGAAATACCTTAGTCCCTAAAAGGCATGACCAAAAAGGACCAATGTTACATTGACTTTTCTCATTATTTTAATTTTTTTTAATTTTTTTAGAGATTGTATTTATGTATAAAAACGAGGGAGCGCAGGGGAAAAGCAGGGGGAGAAGGATAAGCAGACTCCACATCCACACTGAGCACAGAGCCTGACGCCAGGCTCGATCTCACGACCCTGAGATCACCACCTGAGCCGAAGCCAAGAGTCAGACGCTTAACCGGCTGAGCCCCCCAGGAGCCCAGAACTTTCTCTTTAAATAGGGGTCAGGACCCAGAGGTGCGCGTTGTGACTCCTAAGAGGGATGACACGTCACGAGCAGGTGGAGAGGAGCAGAGATGAGCCGCTAAACCCTCTTCTGACATCTGAGGGCACAGCCGCCCCTGCCCTCTCCGGCTTCCTGTCTTGCTCCCTCTGTTGTTTCCGTCCGGGGCCACTTCTGAGCACCTACATGGCACCAGCGCTATTTTGAGCTCTGAGGGTGCTGCTGGGGGCCTGTTCCAGGCTGCTCATCCCCTCCCGGATTACAGAGCCAAGCAGGGAGAACTGAAGTGTGGGCCGCACCGTGATCCCGCCGGGGGTCATGGGACGCCTGTCCCAGAGGGGTGCGCCCCAGCCTCCCTGAAGACCTGCTGCCAGAAGAGGAGGCCTTTGTCTTTTGTTTTTCCTCTGGGATCCCCCCTGTGTTTCTGCTATATGAGACTCAGTACTTTCATTTTAAAAAAAAAAAAAATCCTACCATGGCAGACATGAGGGAAAATGTCCGATCCGTTGGCCTTTGGGACAAGAGCCTGTCCTGAGAGCTTAGCATGGCCTGGTCCTCTCTGGTTTCCAAAATAGCTCAGGCTACCTCACGATGGTTTCATATGTGACAGTCACTATCTGAGCCTTGGCTCTGTCCTCAGGCTGTTGGTGTGACCTAGCCGTAAAGCCCCTCCTGGCCCCCTGTTCACTTGTCCTGGTAACTGCAGTGTGGCTTCTCTGTCCGCCGAACTGTCCAGTTCTCTCTCGTGGCTACTTTTGGACGTCCACGGGGCGCGTTCCTTCTTTCTCAAACATCCCAGTCAGTCCTCTGGGTTCTGGAATACTGGGCACATGACTACTGGGATTTTTTGCTTGTTTTCTTAAGAAGATGCATTTCTTCTAAACATTAAGCAATTCTGCTTTTCTTCGCCTTTTTTAAGGAAAAAAAAAATCCGATCACCCTCAAATCTCACCATCCAGAGAAAACCACAGACGCCATCTTGGCGGGAGGACTTCCAGGGCTCTGTCTGGGCATGTCCACGCTGAGGGACACGCTATACAATTTGATAGAAACGGAGCCGTATGTTCCTTGCTGTAACTCGCCGTCTTTACTCTGCAGGGCCACATGGACTTTTTTGTAAATCAATAAATGTCAAGCCACATCATTGTTTTAAACAGCTCGTGTTTGGATCTGCCATCGTCTAGTTAGCCATTCCGTATTGATTTAAGTTTTTTCACTTTTCCGTACTTACAATCAACTCTACGGGAGAGAACACATCTCTTCCTATGTGCGTGACAGTCTCTAGGACAAATCCATCCATGTGAGATGGACGGAAAGAGGATGTGCTTATTACATTTTCATGTGTGTCGATGTGCTGCTTCTGACCAAAGGATCGTATCTGCATCTTGGCCAAGCTCATGCTTGAGGATAAACCGTAGCCTTTGTCTTCACATTTGAACATGCTGCTGAACTTTCTGTTAATTTGTTTTTCTGGATTTTACCCAAAGTCTCTACGCCTTCATGGTTGTTGCACATACTCTATCAGTCGTGAACTGCCTTGCTCTGGAACCTCCCTGGATTCTGTGGTCAAGAAGAGGACTGTAGTGGTGGGTCCTGCTCCTCTGCTGGGGCTGTCATCGGAGTCTTAGCTGAGGGAAGGGGCTGAGAGTCGGGTGTCATTGCTGTGCTGTGGTGCCATCCAGGTTGCGTTAGGCTGCCCTGGACTTACGGTACAGATCCCTCCAGCGCAGCTGACTGTAAAACAAAATTTGAGTTCCACAATCCAGTCAGAGATGTCTGATAAATTCCAGAAGGAAGGTATATCAAAAGTGTTGAGTTATCTGAACCTTGCTAGCTATTCAAGAAACGGAATCTCTCCCAAGTTGCTCGTAACCCTGTCGGTACCCCAAGTGGTGTCTTACGAGGGCTCCAGACCAAACCAATCAATGACCTTGTCATAGCCTCTAATGTTCCCTCCTTTCTACCCCAGTCCCTCTCTGATGGACACCACTGCACGTTTTAGGCCGATTGACACAGGCCCACTGGCGGCTTTGAAATACTCTAAGACTTTGTGAGACATGCGAGAAAGCCTGGACCCCTTTTTCTGTTAAAAAGATCCCCAGCCACTAAGACTGTATCTCATCTTCCGTGTGGACAACTTTGAAAACCAGTCTTCTCATGTTTATCCCTAGCCCTCTCTCTAGCTACATTCCTATAGAAGGAATTTCAGGTTCCATGGGGGTTGGGGACCAGTTCAAGAAGCAGACGACACGTTGTTTCTTGAATCCTGCTTCTCTCCAAGGGGAAGTCTTTGTTTCTGGTCAGCCTTGTGTGTCTGTCTCCCCACTGCCAGTCCTCCAACCTCCTATTCCTTTATGTCAGATCTTTGCATTCTGGGCACTGAGGATAACCTGGGGAACTGAAGATCCATAACTCTCACGGTCACGGAGGTTACTCCCTCCTAAAAAGAAGCACTTGGCAGCCATGCCCCACTAATTTGTTGCATAGACTTCAGAGTTGAGCTGGGAGTCATCTGTCTACCCCCCTACGCTGGGGAAAAGAAGGATTTATGACATCAAATAGTGAACAATAAAATAAAAAAATTAGCTTAATTAAAATGAAATCATGGTTTGACATGGAGGGAGAGAAAAGAAGCATCAGTAGCTTCAGAAACCTGGTGATCATTCCATAACCTTTTGAAAGAATAAATCTGACGGGAGTTCTTAGCCAAAATGGAAATCAGATGACAGTTGAGCAACTGCACAATAAAAATGAGAAAGTCCTTGAGTTGTTACAGCGCAGAGCATGGCAGACACCAAAGCCTTGGAATCCATCCCTCATACGGAAAGATCTGCTCTGAGTAGCCTTGGAACTTTTCATGCAGCAGCCGAGTAAAGCCCAGTAGCACATCCACAAGGGCATTAAAGAGTTATAATTTCAGAGAAACTCTTCAACTCAATTCTTGCTGACCATTTCGTTCAGCTAAACCATTCAACAAATATTTCTTGGGCGGCTTCTCTGAATCCGAGAATGTTCTAGGTGCTAGCGATGGGGCACTGGCCAAGAATACTTGGGACTCGACTCTTTTTTTCTTTTTTTAAATTTTTTTATTTATTGGACAGACAGAGATCACAAGTAGGCAGAGAGGCAGGCAGAGAGCGAGGGGAAGCAGGCTCCCCGCTGAGCAGAGAGCCCGATGTGGGGGCTCTATCTCAGGACCCTGGGATCATGACCTGAGCCGAAGGCAGAGGCTTTAACCCACTGAGCCACCCAGGTGCCCCCAGGACTCAACTCTTAAGACATCTGCATTTTCCTGGAAACAGAACAATAATTACCAATGAAGCAAAAGATAATTTAATTAATTTGGATAAAATAAGGCAAGGTGATGTGACATAAGGAAGAAGAGGTCAAGAAAGACCCCTCTAAGGTCTTTCTACGACGTTCAGGCTGAGACCACTGAGAATAAAAGCCTACGATTGTAAAGCCATCGAGCCAGTACATTCCAGGCAGAGGGATCAGAAAGTGCAAAGGTCTGACTGAGACAGGCAGGACAGACAGAGGGACAGAGAAGAGGCCAGCCTGGGGGAAGAAGTTGGGCACGAAGAGTGGCAGAGGAATTCAAGGAGATAGGGAAACATAGGATCAGAACAGAAGTCTCCAACCGTGGGCAATGGGCCAAAGCTGTTGCACCTTCTGTTTTCTTTCTTTTTTTTTTTTTTAAGAAAATTAATAAAGTTTTATTGAAACACAGCCATGTCCATTCATTTAAGCCTTGGCTGTGGCTCTTTTCAAGAGCTGCCGTTAGACCTGAATAGTTGGAACACAGATTATATGTCCCACAGAACCAAATATATACATAACCTAAATACGGATACATTTTTTAAAAAAAAACGAAATATATATTTAAAATATTTTTAAATCTTTTAAAAATATATTTTTTTTCCTTTGCTCTTTATAGAAGAGTTTTGCAGAACCCTGGATTAGAATTCCATAAGTTTTGATTATATTTTAAATTTAGTAGGAAGCCCTTTGGGTGGTTTAAAGAGGACAGTGGTAAAATCTGATCTTACTGTTCAAAGAGGATGTGAGCTCTTCCATGTTGGAGTGGGGGAAGGGGCAGGCAAAAGGGCTACTCCAGTAACCCAGACTTGATGACACGGTGGCCTGGACGGGATGGGAACAGTGATGGTGGTGAGAAGACACCATAGGAGATTTTGTGCTGAACCCGTAAAGGATGAGAGAGTACCGAATGTTGACTCTCCTTCTGGTCCTGGATTACTACAGCCGGTGCCATCCATAGGGAATTAGGGTAATGCTGTAAACCTTAATAGGTTTATAAATTTTCCCCAAGTACGAACTAGATTTTACCTTCCGTTTTCTTTGTTTGGCCTAAGCTGGAGACCAGGGGGACCACATCATCTTCTCTTCACTCTCAATTTTCCGCATCTCGTGGAAATCTAGACACACGGTAGCCACTCAGTGTGTTTCATGCAGGAACAAACAGGCCCAAATGGTAGAACGTATGAATCACCCAAACCTTCCCTTTTTATTTGATTTTTAAATAAATGTCGTCTGTACTGGCCATTCATTCATTACTTTGGCAATACCTCTGGAGTGCCTCTCAGATACGAGAACATGTTGCTGCTCAGGAAGGATGACATCGGGTCAGGGTGTCGCATAAAACAGACACAGGCCACCCTGACTTCCTAGAGTCGGACTGGAGGGAAGCACAAGAGAAATTCAGCCTGCTGTGCAGGGGAAAGGCAGGGCCCTGGGAGCATCTCACTAGGAGCGAGGGGGGACAGCGGTACCCGCCCCGGGGAAGGAAACAGTGCTAGTAACCAGTATAATTTTTCTAGTACTGGATAGTAGTCTAGGTTTTATATCTGCCTCTCGATGAAATCCTTACAATTCTCTGCGACTGAGGAAACAGAAGCTCGGGGAGCTTCGGTGACTTCCCCAAAGTCACACAGCCAATGGGTGATGACAGCCGGGATTCACATTCAGGCGAACGCCTGCGTCCATTCATTTCCTTTCCATTCGTCACGCCCACTGTCCTTGAACCCCGTCAACCAGGAAAATGTGAAGACCCACTCAGATCTGCCGCCCTGAGTCTGGAGAACATTCTCTTGTACGCATATGTGAGCATGGGTGTGTATATATGTGTGTGTGTGTTCTCGCGTGTGTAGGGCGTGTGTGTGTGTGTAGGAGAGGAGAGAGGGGAAGGCATCTTCCTGTAGCTCAGCTGGTCAGGGAACTCAGTGCAGCCCCCGTGACTGGCGGTGGCCTTCTCAAACAGAGCCGGATCCTCCCCCTAGCGGTAGCTTGGGAGAGGCTCAAGGAAGACTCTTCTAGAAGATTCATAAGGCATGACAGACCATCAATCAAGACAGTCTACAAATGTCAGTTAGAAAAGATTTATAATCGGCAGAGAGCTTGATAAAGCAGCTTTTACTGCAGCCCTGTTGTGCTAAGAATACCATCCGTGCGAGGGCCGGAGTGCAGAGTGCTGTCTCCATCTATCTATACAAATACTTTTGAACCCCTTCTCCTTAATATATGTACAGGATTCTAAAAGATGTCCTGAGTAATTTATGTATAGAACCACCTCCCTTCATAAGTAAATGGAAGAGATTCAATATTCTGAGCTCACTGGGAACAGGGCATATAAAATCCCTTTCAAGTATATGTTTTATAAAATATAGGTCATGAATTGAGTTTTCCAGTATCAAAGAAAAAATTTTAATAGACTTACAGCTTTCTTGCTGTAATTATGGCTGCATTTTTTTTTTTTCAGGCCAAGCATAGTACCCAAAGCTATTTTATTATTCAGAAGATTGGCTCTTTTCAAAGATTTCTCAAAAGTTTGGTTTGGGGGGTTTTCAGTGTTTTCTTCCCACTCTGGTTTTCTATGTGTGTTCGGGGTGCCACAGTTTTTATCCACTGTGTTTGTGATTAGAAGGGGCTGCTACGGGGCGCCTGGGTGGCTCAGTGGGTTAAAACCTCTGCCTTCGGCTCAGGTCATGGTTGCAGGGTCCTGGGATCGAGCCCCGTATCAGGCTCTCTGCTCAGTGGGGAGCCTGCTTCCCCCTCTTTCTCTGCCTGCCTCTCTGCCTGCTTGTGATCTCTCTCTCTGTCAAATACATAAATAAAATCTTTTAAAAAGGGCGGGTGGGGGGCGCTGCTAATCTGGAGACTTTCCTGGTGGGGAGGATAGTGGGGGGGCTCGTGTTTCTGTGATCGGCTTCTACACCTTTAAGAAAGGTCTCTTTTCAGAATGACGGAGGGCCATCAAAACCAGGCTCACTGAGGCTCTGGCCATCCATCCCTCTGCTTTGGTTCTTGCTTCAGCCACCTGACCCCCTCCCTTCTGCTGAGAAGGTTCTGTGCTCCTTGGCTCACACCAAAGTCCTAAGCCAGGGCTAGAGGTGAGGGCTTGAACGGTAACTTACATATAGGAAATTGAGTTAGCCCGGTCCTTTTTGTGCGTGACACATCACCCAAGACCGGGTGCTTAGATTTCCATTAGTTTAGGAAAGTGCCGTGTGCCAAGTTTTAACTGGAAATGTTGACCCATGCACTTGAAACAGACCTGTGCTATTGCTGTCAAAGAAACACATCATGTGGGTTCAGACACCATGGAGTGGCCCGGCTGCAGATGATTTGCCCTCCCCCACTCCCTATGCTTTTTCGGTGGCCACACTGGGGGAGGGGGGTTGCACCTGTCATCTAGTGGGTATTTGGTAGTGGCCAGGGACACTGCAGAACATCTTAGAACACACAGGACAGTCTCCAGAATGAAGAATTATTTGGCTCAAGATGGCCATAGTGCCAAGGTCAAGAAAACCTGCCCTAGAAGGAGAAAATGAAGTTTTGGTTACAAAGTCCAGATCTGGAAGCCGGACGATTGTGGGCCTCGGTTAGTGCCTCTTTGTGGTGGGTCCCAGGATGGGCGATGGCCAGAACCTGCTCCTCTCAGGAAGGTCCCATAGCATGTAGCAGCAGGTGACAGTGAGCACGGCTTGGGGGGAGAGGGGTACCTCATGTCAAGGCTTCCCATGCGTTTTCCCATGGACCCATGTCGTGTGATTCTACGAAGCAAATGCGTGAGCATCTCATGTTGCCAGTGAGGACACCAAAGCCTAGAGAGGTTAGGGAGTAGTTTGTGCAGCACAGCGGACACCTCTCCCTCAGTAGCCATCCTGCCCTCTGAGAGGAGCAGACCTCATTGTACCAGCAGCCGTGGGTCCCTGGGAAAACTCTACCGCCCAGGCTCGCTTACAGCTCCGTGTGGCCATGTGTGGAAGTACCGACCAGTGAGCGAGCTAGAAACATGGCATTTTGCAATGCTCCCAGGGACAGCTGGGAGCCGCAGGGTCTGGGAAGAATGCCCTTTTGTCTTGGCTAGAATGAGGTGGTGAGGGCTAGCTCTCAGGCAGCCCCTGTGCTTTGTAAGGTGTCTTCGAGGATGAAAACCATGACGGAAGACAGAGACTGATTCCGTTGCCTGTGGAATGTTATACTAGCCCTCTCCAGAATTATTTCGCATGAGACAGCAGCAATGAACTTCTGTCCCATTTAGCTCACTTCCATGTGGGTTTCTCTGTATTCGTCACCAAATCTAGTAACAGCTGACATATCCAGTGTCACTCACCCAGTAAGAATTACAGCCCAGACAATCTGACTCCAAGGCACGCTTTTTAACTGCTGCGCTATGCTGCCCAAGACATTCGAACCCACTTACTCCTCTCGTCGTATTTCATGCCATCGGTTTGTGTATGGTAATTAGAAAATGGAGTCTTTATTGGAACAAAAATAGTCTTTGTCTCCTCTATTATCTTAGAGTTCTTTCTAGAAAGCGTTCTAAGGCCTCTGTCATTAGGAATCCCTTATTAGATCAAAAACCTACTCAGTGCCCCATGATGGAAACTTCCTCAGCCTAGTGGTATTGGTTGTCATTTATCCTAGTAATTTCAGATCATAGTCCAGCCCTGATTGTCTGAAAATACTCCAGTAACACCAGTCATCCTGTGGCTGCCGGTTACATTCACACACTGGCCTCATGGCCATGTCCCAAGGTCTAGGGAGGGCGGGGAGGGATACAAGGAATGTTAAGAGGGCTCTAGGAGATTTTTCAGAGAATATTAATATTTTTGCTTGTCAGTGAGTCAACTGGAAATACATCCTGAGGATACACTTGTCAGTTCATCTGGGAGATCAATATGTTCTCACAAGAATGCAGCCCAGGGCTTGAAACCGAGACCACTGGCTCCTGTGACCCAAAGATCTAGTTTTCTGTTAGATTTCTGCTGCTAACAGAGAGTGCTTGAACATGACGTTTTACCTCTTGGAGCTTTGGGTCGGTAACTCCTCTGCAAAATGGGGATAAGGGTGGTGCCCCCCACCAGGGGTAGCTGTTCAATGAGAAAATAGCTATCAAGCCTAGAGCACCCTCCTAACAAAATGAATACTACATGTGCCATAAACATTAGCCATTACCACCCACTTGTTTGCCCAATGGTAGGGCATGGTGCCATTACCTTGCGCCTCACGGGGGAGGGAAGAACTCTGCCAACCAGTGAAGCCAAGTTCCAATCCTGGCTCTTTCTCTTATCAGCTGTGTGAATTTCAGTGTCTAGCTCCTTATTTTGCATTGGTGATAATCCAAGATGGCAGCCTCCTGCATGAGTTAGAATTAGGCAAATTTGAAATGATGCAGCATGGAAATAGTTTTAAAATCTCATTTGTGCACTAATTTAGGACCATTTCCATCATCCCCCTGGGAAGCCCTGTATTTATTAGAAGTCATTTTCCATTTCCTCCCCCAAGTCCTCAGCCCAAGAGACCACAGATCTACTTTTTTTTTTTTTTTTTTTTTTTGCCTCTATGGATTTGCCTATTCTGGATGTTTCCTGGAAATGGGCGCACCCAGTCTGTGGTATGTTGTGGCTGGTTTCTTTCACACACCATCATGTTGACAAGGTACATCTGTGTTGTATAGAGCCTGTTTCAGGATCTCGTTCCTTTTTATTGCCAAAGACAGATTTGAGATTTTAAATAAATCTACTTTTGCCACAGTTGGTGCTGCTTTGGCTTATAAAGATGGATAGACACCATCCTTTGTTAAGATTACTCTTGAATTATGTACATTTTCTATTACTTGAGGTCTTCGAGAATGTGTCCCTTCCATAAAGCATACCTGAACACTACTCATCCTCATCCTGTAGTTTTGTTGTAAGAATTAAATTAGATAATATACATAAGTTCTTGGCAGCAAGGCCCAACATATGGCAACACCTCAGGAAATAGTCGCTCCCATTTTTTTGGATATGTATTTTTTTTTCTTATTGTGTTATGTTAGTCACCGTACGGTACATCATTAGTGTTCGATGTAGTGTTCCAAGATTTATTGTTTATGGTCCCTCCCTGTTTTACACACGTTTATAGCCCATCTCCTTGTCATCTGCTTTTCTGCTTGTCACCCTCAGGGATCCCCATCGATAAAGATTCCAACTGATTAAGTGAAAGAATTACTTGGAAGTACTTTCTCAGGATTTTGTTCACCAGATAGTCCAAAAATGGTTTTTTGGGGGAAAAAATCCGTTTGCACTAATATGTCAAGCTCTTAGAAACCTCTACCCATGGTTGGTTCAAGTTAGATACACCTTCATAAATTTCCCCCAGTACCCCTATATTCACAAAGTATCTGACACCTTTACTGTTGTCAGCCCGAGTGTATGTCTGTAAAGGCAGGTGTCATTATTGGCTTGTATGAGCTTTAATGAAAGACAGCTTTTGAAAATAATCATCCTATGTCTTTCTGACTTATTTCAGCAGGACTCCTAAGTGAAAGACATTCACTCATTCTCTCTCGTTTCCCCTCACCCTTGGCCATGAGATGCCCCATCAAAGAGACACCTCTGCTCCTTGAACAAGCCATCACAACTTGCCCCTGGGTGACAGACATCAGGATGGCTCCTTCCAGATTTGTCTTCCTCTTTCATCCTCTTGGCGATGCTGATGTCATCACATCCATATTTCAGATGAGGAAGCGTGGGCTCAGAGAGGTCGACACAGATTCTCAGAGGTGATACTGTGAGTCTTGGTCTGACCTCAGATGCCATCTTCCTCCAGGGAGACTGCATGTCTTCTGTCTTGGTATGAGTTAATTACTTCTTTGTATTCCTGCTTATCCTCCACAGAAAGACTTCTTTCCCCTTATTCAGTGGTCTCCGATGGAAGCATTCAGTGCTGTTTCTAGTCAAGGCTTTGCATCTAAATAGGAAATGTTTATTTTATTGCTTATGGGAGATACAACGGGCAAGCAGTAAAAATGGGTGGAAGGCTTCAGCTGAGAATTTGCAGTCTGGAAAGCTCATCTAGGTCATGTCTGTCCACGGGGCTGATTGCTTATAGCATGAGACAGTCCAGCTGTGCCTGGTCCCAATTACAACTTAAAGGGTAAGGTCAAGTTATATTGCAGAAGGGCAAACACCACCTGGAAGAAAAATTTCTAGAATCAGAAAACCCATAATGGGGGATCTGGAGATTAAATTCATCTCTTAATGTATCAGTGAGGAATGTTTTCCTCTGCAGTTAACAAAATAGCAATTAATGTGGCTTAAACATCTCAGGTTGATTTTTCTCATATTTCCAGAAGCTGAGAGGTGGGTGGCTGCTTCCTTTGCTTCTCTGATCTGACAGTCAGCATCTCTGTGAGTCTTTGGCCTTTCTCTTGGGACTGTAAGTCTTGTCACAGCTCTAAACTCACAGCTATATCTAAAGGAAGAAGAGAGAGGGAGCAGGAGATATGTCTGCTCTTTTCATTAGGGATGCAAAATCTTTACCACAAGCCTTCAGTGATCTTTTATTAACAACCCCCCAGAGCAGCACTGTGTCCTGCAATTACCCCTAGCTGCAAGAGAAACCGTGTGTAAACCAGTATTGACATGTGTGTGTGCATGCACGTATGCATATGCGTGCGTGTGTGCGTGTTCATGGTGGGCTGGGGAGGAGGGAATTGAGAATAGATCTGGGATTAACTGACTGGGCCCCATTTAATACCCAGAGTTCAAGAGATTTGCCCAACTTGTATAAGGTTAAAATGCAGGAATAACCAGCATTTTCCATGATTTTATGATAACTTTGAGAATTAGTTGGCGTAGGGCATCACTGGAAGGACTTCTTGGCTAAATAAAGGAAGGAAATGATTAAACTGGTTTCTTTATTGTGAAGTTCTCGAGACTTTAAGATGCTGATGGTCTTGTTTATCTCCAAGATGCTGTAGGACTGGAGAGTCTGTTCCGGGCCGCTGGTTCTTTGAGCCTGGCATGCAGGGTATGGTAGGTACTTTGGAAAGGGAGTTCCTAGCCAGTGAACTGTTGGAACATGAGCCGCCTGAGAAGTCATGCTGCCCCCTCCCAGAGGAGTTGGTAGAGCCCCATATTGGAAGTAAAATGGTCAGAAAGCAAGACCGTGAACATCAGAGAAGGTTATAGAATGTCGGGTAGACTTTTGACCTTGGGAACATCAAGACCAGCGAGGGACAGGGAGGGGGCACCACCGTTGACTCCCTCCGTCCACCTTCATCTGCCCGGCTCCAGCCGCCTCCTTCACGACGCCCATGAACACTCAAAGAGTAAAAAGCTTGCAGAAGGAACTAACATGTCGCATAAATACTGACCTGAGAGTGCTGGCAGTTTCCTTCGTGTTGGAATTTTACCTGTTCTCGTGAAGACCAACACTTTGTCCAGGTCCTCGGTAGGAAATTGACCGCCCAGGAGCCTAAAGGTGAACATTATAAGCCCAAATGAAAAATGACAGATTTTCTATCTGCGTTTCTTACCACAACTCTTACGAGCTGTGTTTTCACTCTCTAGGTTTCCTGTTTGTCTAGATTGTCTTTGCCTCTCTCTCCTTTGGTCCAGTAGGTGCCCAGCTTTGCCATAACTGTCTTAGGCAGGATAGGGACTTACAGGTTTCACATACATCAGCTCATCTCAGCCTCACATGATTCCCCCCAAAATAGATAAAAGTATTTGCATTTCCAGAGAAAGAGCTGGAAATTAGAGGACGGGCAGCTTACTGGGATCTCACAACTTTCCTCCATATCTTCCCCAATGCATGTGAGTACATCAGTATAAAATAGAGCCTCTAAGTGGAAATTGTTATGCAAGATGGAGAACGTGACTGTAAACTCATGGTGGCCTTTAACCAGTGGGCCATAGAAAAATAGAGCCAGAACCACACCCAGCTTGATTCGCCTCCGGACCCGTGAGTGCCGGATAATAATTCTGGACTTTCTTTTATGGATGTTTGTATTGGGTTTCTGCAGAGGAACAGAACCAATAATAAATGTCTCTATCTGTAGCTAATAAGAAGTTGGCTCACACCATTATGGGGCTGAGCGTTCACAGACTCTGCAGTCAGCGTCCTGGATATGTCGTTCTCGTCCAGAATCCAGGAGACTCGAGATCTGAGGAGGGTGATGTTTCAGCGTGAATCTAAAGGTGGGAAAAGACCAATGTCTCAGCTTAAAGCAGTCAGGCTAGAGGAGCGCCTTTTGCTCAGCTTTTCTCACCAGGTGTTCAGTTGATGGGGTGAGGCCCGACCACTTTGGGGAGGGCCATCAACTCTACTTGGTCTGTTGACTCAGACAGTAACCTCACCCAGCAGCACCCTCACAGGCACACCCAGAACAAGGTTTGACCAAATGTCTAGGCACCTCGTGGCCCAGTCACGTTGACATCTAAAGTCAACCATTGCCATCTTATAGGCAGAATCTTGACCTTGACCTCGACCTCATGACCTCCACCCCCTGGTCTTACCCCTGCAGTCGTGTTGTCTTACACAGCAAGAGCTTTTGCCAGTGTAAATAAATTATTAATCAGCTGACATTCAAAGAGGAAGATTCTCCTGGATTCTCCAGGTGGATCCCAAGAACCCCCTGAGCCCTTAAAAGCAGAAGGACAATATAGGAGAGTGAGTAGGAAGATGGCAGCAGGGGAAGGAAGTTGAGATCACAGACAGCGGCTGGGGAAGGTAGAGGCGGGGCCAGACAGTTCCAAAGCCCGGGAAGGACTCAGGCTGTCATTGGCTCGGGGATGGGGTGGGGCCACATGGAACGTGTGAGAAGGGAATTCCTTCTGCCCTTCTGCGGACACCCGAAGAAGCTTGGAAAGGATTTTCCCCAGAGCCTATGGTAAGGAACACAGCCCTGCCCACACCTTGACTTCGGCAGCGTGAGACCCAGATGGACCCTGCCTTGCCTGCACCTCTGACCCACAGACACTGTGGGGGTAGTAACGGGGTGTCCCTGAAAGCACTGCATCAGTGGGAATTTGCTACAGCAGAAGTAGAAAAGGCACACAGTACCCACTTCCCACTCCCTCCATGCCTCCCCCATGAGCGAAGTTGCTTTTCCCAAGAATGAAAACGGAAAGAGCCAGCCAGAGGACGGAACTCCAGAGAAGCACATGAACTCGCAACTGTCGAAAGTTCAGTTCCAAATGAATTACTGACTTGGTGTTTCCAAGCACTCCTGGCATCAACATCGTTCTTCAATGAAAACAGCATCACAGCTTTCAGGACATGCTTGGCCACACGAGAGAATGAAGCTTCTCTAATTATTAATTCTTCAGGTGGTCACATGGCGCCACGGATTACAGCAAACTCTCCTTTGCGGAGGTCACGCCGACGACATTGAGAGGCTTTACGGACAAGTCCCCAGGGCCAGTCGGCTCTCAGAAGTAACACTGCCGGCTGCCACCGCTCCCCTCCCTTTCCCAGAGCAGGTGTCTTTCTCAAGCCGCTGCAACTTGAGGAGGACACGACACGGAAAACAGCCTCATCCCCCCGATCGGGATACACGGCTATGTTAATGCTGTTAGTCCCTGGCCTCGGCTTTGTGCAGCTTTGCAACGTCTGCCTGGTCGCTGTCCTGCGAGACACACGTGGGATGTGTGTGTTGGAAGGAACCCTTGCCGGTCGGCCCCTTGGCATTCTTGTTTGGGAGCACAGCCTCTCCCGGCCGGTCTCCCCTTCCAGAATCCCGAGGATGTCTGAATCGTGGAGCGGACACAGCAACAGGCTGGCTCTGTGGAGTGTGCTCAGTACACAGATGTGGTCAAGAAGACAGACACGGCCCCTTCACTTGGCACATTGATACCAACACTTGGCACGCCGTTGGCCACCAGCATGCTTAGTCCTTAGTCATTTGCTTTCTTTTTTAATATATAACAGCTTTATCACAATAGAGTTCGCATGCTGTACATCTCACCCGTGCAGAGTGTGCCATTCCGTGTTTCGTGGTACACGCGTGCTTGTATGCCGTCACCACAGTCCGTGTTAGAACATTTCATCGCCCCCAGAAGACACCCCATATTCATCAGCTGTCAGTTCTCATTTCCCCCAAACCCCCCCAGGCCTCGACAGCCACCGATCTACTTCCTGTCCTGTGGCTCTCCCTATTCTAGACATTACCTATAAAGGGAGTCATATACCGTGTAGCTCTTTGTGGCATCTTTCCCGTAGCATCATGCTTTCGAGGTGATGCTGCGTTGTCCGTGTCCGTGCCATGTTCCTTTTTGTTCCCAGATATGCCATTATAGGGATTATTATTTTATTTACATTTCTACGTTATTATTTTACTGTATCTTATTTGTCTGTTCATAAGCTGGTGGACATTGAGGGCTCTTAGTGATTGTGTAAGCTGGACGTACCACATTGTGTAGGTTTAAGATGGACAGCGCGCTGATTTGATGCCATGTGGTTACCGCTGTAGCGTGAGCTGACACCTCTGTCCCGTCACCTAATTATCCTTTCTTTTCCGTGGTTGAGAACAATTAGGATCTAGGTTCTCTGCAACTTTAAAGTATATAAGACAGTGTTGTCCACTATAAGCACTATGCTGTGCGTTAGATTTCCAGAACTTAACTCACCTTCTAACTGCAAGCTTGTACGCTTTGACCAATACCTCCCTGGTTCCCTCCAGCCCCTGGTAAGCACCTTCCTACTCTCTCTCTGTCTTTAGAAGTTCAGCTTTTTTTCAGTTGCATATATAAGAATGTTGATTTTGTACCCTGCAGACATGCTCAGAGTCCTCCTTTAGCACAGATGCTATTAAGCTTACTTTATAGGGTCAGTGACTAATGTCCTAGCTTGTTTCTAATGGTAGTGCTCCCCGAGTCCAACGCTCACATTCTGTGTCCTTTGCTTTCATAATTCTACAAGTATTTGTCTATAGATGAGATCGATATTAAATAGACACATTATGTATTAATGCAATATTACCCTGAACCCCCCATTCTCTTTAGGGTTACCTTTCCTACACGCTAACAAATTAGGGAAATGATGTGACAGCCTGTCAAAAGTCACAACTTAGGCTATGTCTTTGACTCCCAAACCATCTTCTGTCGCTGAGTCATCTTTGGATTTTTCACCATTAATTCTATTTGTTGTTTTTCCTCTTAAACATTTGAAAACTGATTCGCTTCCAAAAGGCAGTGTCTCTCCCCCAGCAAGAATGCCTTCTTCCAACGTTCTTAATGCTAAAATATGGCACTTGGGCCAGACCTGTAGAGTGACTAGAGAATCCCTTCTAGTCTTGAACACCTGTCCTGTCTATCCACCAACAACTTCTCGGAGTGTGCTACCCATGGCCAACACCAGCGTCCCTTCTCTAGAAGCGAGAGGTGCCCCCCAAGGAGCCTGCCACACGAGTGTGACAGCCCATGGGAAACTAGTGTCTCTGTGAGATGACCTCGAGCATGCAGCCCACGGTTGGCTTGTCTCTGTGCCCCCGCTCTGCTGCTGGCCCTTCCCTCTGCTTTGAGAACACCACGGAGTCCCCCTGGAATGAGCTCCGCAAGCTTGGATCTCTTCGGCCTCCATTTCTCTAAACTCTGCCATGACTGGCCTCACTGATACCCTGCAGGGAGCTCACCCCTTCCTGTCTTAATTCCTGTATTTTTAATTTCAGATTCTGGGGACTCTCCATGTCCCTGCTCTTTGATAAACACCTTCTCCTTCTTGTTCTTAACTACTCTCCCCATCATCCCTCTCCTTTCACCGGACAGACAGGTCCAGGTCTCCCAATCCCAACAGGAGGGAAGATCCCCTCTCACTGAACTTCCCTTACAAGCTCCTGTATACTCTTTCCTCCGCCCTGTTGCAGAAGGACTTTCTGAAAACACACCGCTTCTTAACGTGAGCATTGTCTACCGCTGCCAGGATAATTTTTATTAACTTTTATTATTTTGATAGTTTTTTATTTTGATGCACGGCCGAACATGACCGAGGACATCATTCCCGTGATCTTATTCATACAGTTGCTTAGAGTTACGTTAAGTTTTAAAGGTCCATTTGAAGTATATTGAAAAATGAATAAATAGGGGTACGGGTTGTACTCATGTAAGATAAAAGTAGTCCCTGTGTGACCGAGATATGGGAAAATGTTGCCATGTCAGCCTAGACTGTCCTCGGCGTGCCTGGTTAGACCCACACCGCAGAAAGGCTTCAAGAAGAAGAGCTAACATGTTCCGTGAGAGCTAATTTAATCCTCTCCCAAGTGCTGCTTGAGACCCTGCCGTGAATACACAGGAATGACCGTGGGGAGATAAGATGGCCCAGGACCCAGGCAACTTCGGTCCACCTGAGTGGATGTTCAGATGTTTATTGGGCTGAAGCTTTAGCAAGCAGCAGTGTGCACTGAGCACTGAACCGAGTGGGCCAACAGTACACTAAGGTTTTCACATTCACCCTTTGCAACATCCTCGTAAGGGAGGTTCTACGGCACCCCCACTTCATAGATGAGAACACTGAGTCTCGGAGAGCTAAGGCATTGAAACCAAGATCTCTTGGTTGGTAAAAGAAGGAGCAGAGATTCAAACCCAAGCAGGCTGGTTCTGAGTCGGCCCTCGCACCCACCGTGTTGCCGCTCAGATCATAAAGGCTCTACTCCACGGGTCATGTGACACGGCATGAGAACCCTTTTCTCCCCATGCCGTCCTGCCCCCAGATCCACTACAAGAAATATTTACGCACATTCGGTCATGCGTCAGGTCAACTCTAGACATAGAAGATCCAGGAAGACCTAACTCACCTTTGCTTTCTGGGAAGAATCGTGCAGACTAGTCAGGGAGACAAAAACCTAATGGCATTGCCCTGCGCTCAGTTAGAAACACACAGAGAGGGAGGCCTCATTTTCTTTTAATAAGGGCTCAGGGAAGCCAAGCCATGGATATTTTGCAAAGTCAAATGGAACTTTTATAAAAGACCGACGGAAATGTTACAGAGGTAAAACACTAAAATCATTCTTCCTAGACAGTTTGTTGTTGCCATAGAACTGATCATTTACATCACCAATTTTAATGTGAGTTTTGGCACCTTTTCCAGGGTCAGAATTTGGGAGTATCTGGAGATATGCGTGATACTGAGCAAGTATCTGAAAAACGATACAGAGAGTGTTGGCTGTGGGTCATAGCACCTCAGTACGAAACAGGTGGCACGTTCGCATTAGGACAGTTGTCGGGGGACCTAGTTAAGGTGAATTACAAGGGATGGGGGTGCAGCCCAGGTCAGTGAGAACAGAGCCTTCATCACCCCGGCCCTAGGGAATGAGGGAACACTCAGACCCAGAAGAGAGTCATGTAGGGTCATGTAGAGAGGGATACTTTGGGGGGAACAGAGCTCTTGAGCATAAGATACGACCAGCCCAAGGCAATCCAGAAGGGAGCGATGCCAGGGAATAAACACCCTGACCTCAGCCACCTGCCCTACCTCCTGATCCCCGAACCCACCGGCAAGTCAGAGGGCTGTGCCATCCATTCGGTCCAGCTCCAGTGACAGGGAGCAGGGCAGGCCATGTGAAAGGACCAAGCTGAAGGTACTCCATACACATCGGAAACCTTCTCTCGTGTTCTTGATGCTGTTCCCCAAAGCGAAGATGGACTCATGTGTTTTGAAAGGAAAAAACAAGAACAAAGACCTCAGTCCTACCCCTTGGCCCGAAAATTCTGGGATTTTGGCAGATTCAACAGTGTGCTACTGGTGTATCCCAACTTGACATTTTTCTCAAGAATTTCTTTGCATCCATTTAATCACAGCGAATGAATAACTGTGTAGCCTTTGAGAAGAGTCCCAGCATTTCCACTGGTTTCTGAACTCAGAGATACATGCTTTTGGCAAAGGGAAGGCTGTTATTATTCTTTTTAATTCAGGTCTTTAAAGAGACCATGTTTTCGCTTCTGTAAAAGTCAACTATCAATATATGTGCTACTGTGTCCACTAACCTTTGACTAAAAACCCCAACATGTATGTGGAAACAGTCCCCAGCTAGAGTCTGCCTGGGCCGTGCATTTTGCATTGTCAAGGTGTGAAGAGCGTCTGAGCCAGAATCCGTACCCGCTCCAGGATATGAGCGGATCCAGGTCAGTGAGTTGTTTCAAGGTAGAAGAAGTTTAATGAATACACCTTGGGCTGTGTGTTCCTCCATTAGCATTTGTTATTACAAAACCATTAGTCTGTCTCCGGATGCTTTCCCACATGCTGATGGTGTCAAAAGAATGACAGGTCTCTCATTAAAAATGCATAATGTCTTGCCTCCTGCCTCCTCTCAAACTCCGACTTACCCTACTGTAAATATACTTCCTCCACGAGACCCTGCTGCAAGCCAGCTAGATCCTCTTCAGAATATCTCCTTTCTCCCACATCACCACATGGGCAGTGTGTCTATCTGTCGCTACAATATCTACAATATATATGGATTTGAGCCTGATGAGTCCAGACCTATAAAAAATTAAAAAATAAATGAGAAAAGCACACACACACATTATATATATATATGGATTTGATCTGCAAAGACTTTGAGACACCTCTTTAACAACCGTGGGAATTTCGCATCTCAAAAAATTCTGAAAATGATGTAATGATATCATGTAACAGCAATTTAATTTGCTAGGTAGAGATTAAGAGCTGACACATGCCCTCTCTTTAAGCTCCCTTAATTCGCTCTGTGCAAGTCAGAGCATTCCACACATTCCCCAGCCTCCCAGCTGATGTGCTAAAAATGGTTTCACCGTACTGCTCTCAGACATGCAACGAGCTAGACGAAGCTGTTTAGTTACTTACAATCTGTTTACATTACATAGAAGGTTGGTTAATTAGAAATAAGCATGTTTCGTAATTAAGGAACAAATTAATTTTTAAAGAAGTGCTGAGACCCCCTTGGGTTCCTGCAGATAAGGGACCGAGCACGTGGTCTGTGGTTGTCTGTGTAATTCTTTGCAAGGAGGGTCTGGAGTGTGCAGTGACACAGACAGTAGCAGCTTTGCAACCAAATATTTGTGGATTAAAAATTGTTGTCATTCTGTGGATGTCTGGTGAATATCTGTTGTGGGGGGGGGGAACTGGGCTGGAGGCCCGGGGAACTCGAAGATGAGTACAACAGGGTCAGACCCTCAATGAAGCTCAGGGTAAAATGAAGGAAACAGCGTCACATAAACAATACTTAACAAAATATGGTACATGCTGGAGGAGAGATGAATAAAAGACCCCAGGAGAATACCAGGAGCAAAACACTCCAGGGAGATGGGGGGCATGGGGCAGAGAAAAGGCTCTGAAAGCTCCCAGGTAGAAGGTGATGGGTCAGCTGAGTCTTGAGAAATAAGCAGGAGTCTTCTGTGGCTGACACCAGAAAGCTCATTCTAGGTAGAAAGAGTATCTGTGCAAAGACCTCAAAGAGGAAGGCCTGATCTGGGAATACAGGTAAAAGGGTATGACTTGGGCATAAGCTATGGGGATACCAGGAGCTAGAAAGGGTTTGGAAAGGCCTACATGATCAGGAGGTAAAGAGAGGCAGGCAGCATGAGAGGTGAGCATAGGAGGATTTTTTTTGGTTCCTAGCGATAGAAACCCACCCTGGGTTTAAGCAAAATAAGAATTGTATTGGTCCATCATTTCAAAGGCCAAAAGGGATTTCAGGAATGGCTATATCTAGGTGGTCTGTCTATGTCATCAGGGATGTCTCTGACATTACTCTTTGCTTCCACTTTCCTCAGTGTTGGCTTTCCCAAGGTGGTAGCAAACCACAGTGGTGACCTGACATTTTCCCTCCTACCATAGCACTCCAAAATACCCTCCTACTTATAAAAACATTATTTACATATAATTCTTTTCAAAGTCCTAGGTATGACTCTGTTGGCCCAGCTCAAGTTGTGTGGCCATCTCTGAAATGATCAATGTTTGCACAGTGTGGAAGAGTCTGAGTCCTGTGTTCACTGTTAGAGTCAAGTGTGGGGGACAGGGGTATCAGCCCTCCCTGAGCTGCAAGGACCATGAGGATGGAAAAGAGTGGTAACCCAAAGGGAAGTAAGAATGCTACTACTCAGGGCAAGGTAACAGGTACAGAGCTTAGAGGGAAACGGAGAACTACTACATGAAGTAGTCTAAATGAGAACTCTCAGTTTTAAGTGGAATCATGATATGGACATATTTGCAGTGGAAAGAAATTATGGTGGCTGCAGAGCGGAGAATGTATGGGAGAGAGGAGGAGATGGACACTGGATGGGCAGCCACAGGGTCATCAGGACCGGGACTGAGGTGGTCAGGGTGGAGAGAGTGACCAGGAGGCATATTTTGGAGAGATTGAGGAGGTGGAAGGGGGCACTTGAGAGTCTCTGGTAGATTATAAAGAGCCACATATTCTTTGAGGGTCCATGTCCCCTCCCTTGGAATGTAGGTGAGTTCTAGGACTGCCTTGACTGATGGAATATGGTGAAAGTGGCCCTTTCCAGTTCCTGAGTCCAGGCCTCAAGGAATGGGCAGATTCACTTACTGTCTCTTGCAACACTGGCTCTGGTGGAAGGCTGCACCATGTAAGAAGTCTATCTGGAGGCTACCCTTGGAGAAGGTCAGCCCATATGTCCTTTAATGTGCTCACTGGAGGTGACCCATCCTCTCATATGCGATCACGGGCCACAAACAAAAAAATACAACAGAAGTTATTAAATCAGGAAGCAGATGCCACTTTCTAAGCTCTAGCTGGTAGTCTCTTTTCTCCTCCATGGATTATGACTCTCATATTAATGGTACTGCTTAAAAATTATAACTAGAAACTTTTGTTTGGGAGTCAGGAGAAGAGGTCTTAGAAAAGTCACAAGTAGGACAGTGAGGTTGGTCTGAAATGGTGTCAGAGTATCTCGTGGGAAGACCCTGGCACACAGCTAAGAAAGGAGGCTCTTTGTAAACATTAGAAAAAGGTGTCCCCTCTGGGCAGATGGATTACAAAAAAAAAAAAAAAAAAAAGTGTCCCCTGGATAGACACAGTCCATTGAGGTCTCAGTTTAATTAGTGGCAGATGAGTGGGTGTGAAGAAAAATACACCTCTTCCTCCAGGAAGTAAGAGGAGGTCAGGCTGCTCGTGAGTATCTTTTGGGCCCCACAACCATGTGAAAGAGTTTCTGAGAAGCTTGTCTCCCAGTAGCAACAGGGCCAGCAACAGTTTCTCCATCATCACCACCATTCAAGGAACCCCTGCTAAGTGGTGGGTGTGGTGGTGGCTTTGCATGTATTCGCTCTGATCCTCAAAACGACTCTGAAACACATGCCTCTATCATTGACAGATCTAGACTGAGAATCTCTGTGCCTTGCCTGGAAATGTAGTAGGACTAGGACTGGAAGAGACTCGACCTTTGTACCCATGTGTGTCTTCCTCATAAGTAGAGAGCAGTCTCTTGGAGAGGTCCACCGAGAGGGGCCCACACCGTGGTCATGAGTTTGTGGTCATCTTGACGCACATGGGGACATGATTGCATTCTAGTGGTGATGAGTGACAGTCTATGGGACTGTTGTTTTATTTACCGTCCCTCAAAAATGGATACCACTGAGTTGGATTGGCCACATCTTCGGGTAGGATCTATGTGGACAAGGAGGTAGTGCAGCAGAGTGGAGTGGTTTAGACTTTGGGCCATATATGGCTGGAACTGAATCTCTCCTTCACCTCGTATTACTTGCCTGACCTAAGACAGGACACTCAGCCTCTCTGAGCCCTAGTTATTTCCTCTTTAAACTGAGACAGCTTCAGTTTGGTTTAAGAATGCTGTTAATAATGCCTTTGATTTTTACATTTTTGCAAACTCACTACATAGTCATTATCACTACCCAAAGTTGGTCCAAACACCACAGTTACTCTAGGACTCAGCTAGAGTTCATAGTCTTCTAAGTTCACACCATTTGTTGGCTCGGGCCGAACTTGTGCTCAACCAGAACCTTGAGTGTGTGCTTTATATAATTAGAGCCGGATCTCTGCACTTAGAACTAGCACACACGTATGTTTATGTGTAAATTTGTGTGTGTACACATATGCTTATTCCTGATGTCCCAGTGGCCCATAATAAGTTTAATTAGCTTCGTGCAATGGAAAGAATTCGATGTCTTATCTCTTTCCTCTGGCTTACTGCTAAGTATTCCTAGATCCTTTTAAAATAAATGATAAAATCTCAAAAGCATGTATTCTGAATCTTCATCAAAGTCATAGCAGCTGCATATGGTTTAGGAGGCTACTGACCACATCTGTCAACTGAAAAATATTCATTAGGTACCAGCCAGGAGTCAAGAACTATTCCATGTGCTGTTGACTCTTCAAAGTCCAGTGTCCCCCGCGGTGCCTGGCACAATGTCGTTGAAAAACGCTGCTGGGTAGAAAGATGGGTAGGTGGGTGTTGAAGTGATTGGATAAAATAAAGTTCTAGATCTCAGTCACAACAAAAGTTTTAGATCCCTGCCTAGAAATTAATTAAACACTGTTCTCATGAAGCTGCCCATACAGTTACAACCTCACCTAAAGGTATGGTCCCCCCAGCCCCCATTTTTCCCATTGTATCTGTCATGTGGTCATGAGAGATGTTTTCAGATGCTTCCTGAAATAATTACACTGTACCTTTCGTTCTCCTGGCTTACCAAGCTCGTAGCAACAGGCTTCAAGGAAGAAAGGAGCACACTTGGGTGTGGGAGATCCTGTTTCCCCTTGATCAGCTGGCTTGTGGGGGTTATTTCACAGCTACACACACCCCACAGCATCAAGTTCTCTACCTCAAGTTGACACAATGTTTACTTGTTGGCCGGACCTCGACAAGGCTGGGAAAAAATAACTTTGATTGCATGTGAGAGTAGAATGTCATGCAAAAAAAAAAAAGAAAGAAAAGAAAAGAAAGAAGAGGTGTGCTTTCTGGTTAATACGCCATACTCTACTTTTTTCCCCCGGATCTCCAAATTCTATATGGTTGATGAATCAGCCGCCTGTCCCACCTTGGGGGAATAAGTTCTGCTATAACAACATATTAAAATTTGTCTGTGTTGCATTGAGAATGTGAAAATGTAAGCACATATTGAGTTCTTCTACATTTCTTTCTGAAAATAATGAGTCTATAGACTGTTGAAATAAACAGAAGGAGTAAC
This sequence comes from Mustela nigripes, assembly GCF_022355385.1. Taxonomy (NCBI): domain Eukaryota; kingdom Metazoa; phylum Chordata; class Mammalia; order Carnivora; family Mustelidae; genus Mustela; species Mustela nigripes. The sequence goes on from NC_081573.1 coordinate 54,867,376, forward strand.
CTTAACTTACAAAACTAAATAAATAGAGGCAAGGCAATACATTGGAAATTTCTTAAATATACATCAGAAGGGGGATGGCTAGATAATATTAAAAGAATTATATATGTTACAGTGCACTTCAAAGCAGTGAGGTTTAAAAAAAAAAAAAGTGGACCAAATAATAAACACAAATACGTGTTTATATCAATATGGGCAATGGAGAGACAGGGCTCAGAAATAGGACAGCCAACTTCCATACATATTCCACAATGTATAAAAATTTAATAAAATCTTATATATAACATATTACTCATGGAGGCAAATAGATGCCCAGGGTGACCTGAGATGGGCCAAGCCGGCGGGTTCCGGGTCGCTGATAAGGCGGCTGGCGGTGCTGACAAGGCTGGTGGGTACAGAACAGGAAATGACAGATAAAAGGATGGAAGCTTGATCTGTAATGCTTTATTTCTTTGCATAAAATAAAGGCAAAGCAAATATGACAAAATGTTAACAGTTGGCCGTCCTATATGGTGGGCATACAGGTTCTTATGGTATTGGGTTTTTGCACTTTTCTGTGCTTTTTCAAGATTCTCGAAATACAGAACTGGAGAGGGAGGTTAGCCCTCGCTGGTTACTGACCATCGGCCCATTCTTTCTATTTTTGGCCCCAGATAAGTTTGTTTCGAAGATGTAACATGAGACAGAGCTGAAACCCTCCCATCTACCTGCATCACTTAGGATTAAGCTCAGCGGCTTGCAGCAGAAAGCCGTCTGCAGGCACGTGAGAAGCTTGTGTTTCCCACATAAAAGATCGTACAGGGCAGACTCAGGACACCATCTGGGGCCAGGGTCTGCCTCCGCAGCCCACGGCTTCTCCCCTCGAGGCCATTCGTGGTTCGGCGGGGAGCAGATGCAATGAGGTTTCGGATCGTTCATCATTTTTTTAAATCACTTTCTCACTTTCTTGTGAAATAAGTTATTCTAGGATTATATTGTACTTTCCCTGCACCGACCCTGGGTTGAACCACTTGGTTCTTTTAGTGGAGGATAGAATTTAGAAATCAAGGCCTGGGTAGCGAGCTCATTATTATGGCTCAGATGTCATTGCTTCTAAGCCCTCAGCAGACGGAGCGAGGTTACACACGCAATTACACACACATGTGTATAGATACACATCCGTGCATAGTACATGTTCATAGAAGCATGCATCTCCAACTGTATTATACATGTGCTTCTATGCATCTACCACATTTTATTTTATTTTACTTTGTTTTATTTTATTTTATTCCATCTACCACATCTTAAAACACAAGCTCAGGCTGGGGTGCCTGGGTGGTTCAGTGGGTTAAAGCCTCTGCTTTTGGATCAGGTCATGATCTCAGGGTCCTGGGATCGAGCCCCACCTCTGGCTCTCTGCTCTGCTCCGTGGGGAGCCTGCTTCCTCCTCTCTCTCTGCCTGCCTCTCTGTCTACTTGTGATCTCTGTCTGTCAAATAAATAAATATAATATTAAATAATAATAATAATTGTTTAAAAAAAAAAAAACAAAACAAAACACAAGTTCAGGCTAATATCTGCAATTCCGACCCAGTGTCTCCGGGTTTTTCCCCAGCTTTCCGTGCTTATACATACCTTTCTGCAACAGTGAGAAACCCGACATTCTCCTCTATGTAGTTACTAACTGGCTCGATGAACGCAGGGAGTGCGACCAGCCTCCCAGCCACGCCAGTCATCTCCTCCCCCTCCCATGTCTGCTTCACCCACCCCTCCCCGGGGCCCTCCCTTGGTCCCTCGCACCCTCAGGTCTCCCTCCACTCCTCCAGCCACTGAGGAAAGGGTGTAGGTGAATCGGTTAAATGCACAGAAGCACCGTGGGGTCGCTAGGAGGTTGAAGCCAGATTAGGAGCAATCCAAGGAGGCTTCCTACAGGAAGCTTGTTAATGCCTCTTCAGCATCAGCAAGCGAAATACCAGGAAAGAAGGAGAAATAACTATATATTCTAGGCAGAGGGAACAGCTCCGAAAAGGGCACATGAGGGAAGGAAGGTTGGTGCCTTGTGAGACAGGCACGTTGTTCAATGGAGCGGGAGCAGACGTAGAGAGAGGAGAGCCGTAGAGAGAGGGCTGGACAGGTGAGCAGGACCAGACGGTGAAAAGACTCAGATGCATCCGTTTGGATTAAACTGTTGGTTGGAATCTCTCATTTCTCTCTTGGCATTTGGGTTCTCTGAATACCCTCAGATGAACTCATCTGTCATTTCCAAAGTTCATCGGCATCTCTCAGATGCAAAGCTCATGAGGCAGGAACTCTGTCTTATTTACCCTTGTACTCCAACCTCTAGGAAAGTGCCTGGCACATAGTACATGCTCAGTAAGTATTTGAACCACTAATGTGTATTCGTACCTCACATAGACTCTTCCACTCCACTATCAAAACCAGGCAGTTGGCAAAGCTCAGCCAGCTCCCCACTCAGGCAGCCCTACCGTCTACATTTGCATGGAAAGTGTAATGGGTCATGAAATTGCATCCGTTAGCACGCAGATGCTTGTAAATATATTTTGCAAACATTTCACCCTATAAAAATATAGGACCAAAGTACAAAATTCTTGAGAGGCAGCAGCTGGAAGTATTAGTTGAAATTAGAGAATATCATCATTTCCATTAAGTAGTGCCAAATTTTGTAATGCAAGTAACATCTTCATGTTAATTCTAAGAAACTGTCTGCCTCATTAGGCAAATAAGGCATCCCATGATTTGGATACAGAATAACCCCAGTGATAAATGAACCTCCTATTGTAATAGTTTCCCATTACAATTCCCTCCTTTGCAAAATGACTACAAGCAAGGTGGCCCGATCACGTTTCTGAGGCCCGTTTTATCAGTCAGCAGCAGCGCAACTGTGCTACAGTAATAAATGAATCCCCAACCTCAGTGTCCTAACAATATAAAGAAATTTAGGATACAAATAGGGCTACCCCCCTCCATCTTGTAGTAACTCTAGACCATGTGGTCTCTTGGGTCACTTACATCAGAGGAAGACAGGTAGCGATGACATTTGGCTCTCACTTCCCTCGGCCCAGTAGAGAAACCTATTTCTGTTCTCAGCCCAATGGCCAGGACTAGTCACGTGGCCCCACACTGACTATGGGGGAGGCTGAGGTTCAGGGAAGCATGGGGACTATTTGGTGAGCAGGTGCCCAGCATCTGTCACTAGCATCATTTGGGCTGAGGAGAGGAGAGGACTGACTTCTTTCCAAATTGGGACCCACCCGAAGCTCCTTCAGGCCGTAAAGAGCGTGCAGGCGATCATAATAGCATAGAGTGGGAGGTCCCATGCCCAGCATCTCCATTTCTAGGACCATCGCCTTAGATTCTAGATCCTCTCTGCCCTCCCCTGAACGTGGAGACATGTACACGTTCAGTAAGCAGGTGCTACTATTTGAAGTGATGCTCGATTCATAATCCCATGGGAACCTTTTCCGTGGCAGGAATGAATCAACCTTTCTCGGTGTGGAGGGAGAATGTGTAGCCGTGGTCTCTTGACCAAACCCAGCAGCAGAACTCAGCATCTAGGTAATCCGCACTGGACCACTGGCCACAGAGTATAAGATTCTGATGGAAGTTCTGACCAAAAGTGGAATGTTAGAGGCAGAGATGCTCTTTTGAGACACCTGGACACTAACCTTGCTTTCTTCCCTTGGCTCAAGGTAGGACTCTCTCAAACTCTCTGAACTATGTTTCTTGCATAAGTTCTTCTCATATGCTGCTAAAACTCTCGTATAAAAGAAAGGTTCGGTGGCAAGAAGTGGGATTCTCATCTCTACCCACCCTACTTTGGTAGTGTTACCAGCAAAGCCCTCCAGGGCCTTAGGATTCTGGAAGCCAATTTAAGCTACAGTAAAATATGGCGTCCTTGCTTTCTGTGGACACTTTTGTGATAAGATTTTGCATCTTTATCCGATTTTTTGAGGAATGACACATTTTAGGATTGTTGGCTATACGTGATAGGGAATGGAACCACTGTGGCTGACACAATTTGGCAGTTAGTGGCCGCTGTTGAGCCTCACAGTGATGTCGGGGCTGGCCTCGTTGTGATTCTCTTCATTCTTTCCCTCTGGACTGCAAGATGGCTGCTTCAGCTCCAGCTATCACATCTGCATCCAAGGTAGAAGGGGTGGGAAGAGAAGGTGTCTATCTTACCTTTTCATTACATCTGGAGAACCCAAGATTCCCTGAAACATTATCCTTAAGCCACTGTTTCAATAGACTTCTCCCCATGGCTCACTAGCCAGAGCTATATCATATATCCACCCCTAAGGGATGGGAGAGGATGGGGAAACTAAACGCTTGCTTCCTTAGACCCTCTCAGAGAGGCAGGAAAGGAGGAACTATGCCCAGAAATGGGTGTTAAGTCAAACAACCTACAGTTAGCCCCAGGCACTTACCCAAATATATCACATGGGAGGGAGAGGAGGCCATGGCATCTGTTCCTTGGCTCACCGAAAAATTCCACAGTCAGTTCCCTTAACTCTGCAATTCCTCGGTTTAGGGTTATGTCTTCTTCAGGAAGATATTGTGCCACGCGGGCTGGAGGGTTCTTACTCTCCGCCGAGAACCGAATGCCTGCGGCAGGTCTCAGCTCCCTTCGGGTTGTTTACTATTTTCCAAGTCCCTGGGACTCTAGAAGGCATCGGGCCTCAGTAGAGCTCAAAATGGATATTAGCTCTTGGGTGCATTTTATTGATTTGGGCACAGGAGGGAAATTATACTGCTGAGGATTGTCACCCTGGACAGTTAAAATCCAAAGTAAATGAACTGAACAAACCTCCCCTTTAAAAAGTGCTCAGAAATCAAAGAGCTGAAAAATGTAAATGGGATTCATTAGGAGCTGTGGAATTAGCTTTCTTGCGGTGCTCCGATACGTTTTCCTTGCAAATTTCAAGAACTTGAGCTCCTGGCAAGTTTAAGGTATGGTTAAGAATGGCTGAGTGGGCTGCGGCCGGTGAGAGAAGCCACTTAATACGCCCATCTTAGGGCGCCTGGGTGGCTCAAGTGGGTTAAGCTTCTGCCTTCAGCTCAGATCATGATCTCAGGGTCCTGGGATCGAGCCCGACATCAGGCTCTCTGCGTCGGGATCCTGCTTCGTCCTCTCTCTGCCCGCCTCTCTGCCTACTTGTGATCTCTCTCTGTCTGTCAAATAAATAAAATCTTTATTAAAAAAATACGCCCACCTTAGGGTACCCAGTGGCCCTATAACAGCCCCCACACACACACACTTAAGCTTTCCAGCCCCCTCATCTGCCCTTGGGATAGTGTTAACACAGGCATGGCAAAGTGCTAACTAGAGTTCGTTTCCATTGTGCTCATTTTAACACAGAGGAGTTGAGTATTCCGGAACTTCTGCTGTGTTTAGGTTTTTGCGTTCAAGATCCACGAGAATAATTACTGGTTCACCTTCCTTGCGTGGACTGACTCACTGGCGTTTAGTTTGACAGCCAGTCTGAGGGATACAAGCTGGAACTAACTGGTGGATGCATTCTTCTTGGTCTCCACCGTGTTTTGAAAATAGATTTCCTTTCAGAATCACATTTCTGGCTTCTTTGGGGGAAAAAAGGGGAAGATTTGATGATGCCGGCAAGTGTTTGCGGGTGTCGTCGCTGGGCTGGAGCCGAGCTTGGACCGGGACAGCTGCAGTCCCCAGCGTGCCCTGTTGCCTTCTGTTCTGCCGTTGCCAGCCATCCTCTCCCCCTGCATGGGTACCGTGTGTGTGGCACTGATGTCCCCTCTTCTGGATGGCCTCCCTCACGCAGCTGTTTCTGGACCACACCAGGAGAGTTCGTGTGGTGAGCCCATGCTTCTCTCCAACCTTCTCCCCATCTCTCAAGTCTTGCTCCCTGTCTGCCTCTCGGGCCACACCCCAGTATCAGTCAGATCCTGCCGGGCAGGGACCCCCTCCACCCTGTGGCTCCACAAGGAGGTAAGTTAAGAAAGTTCTCCTTGGCAAACCAGCTCTCAGATGTGACTATGCACCAGAATCATCTGGGTGGCCTATTTTTTTTTAATTTAAGAAAACATTTTATTATTAAAAATGAATTTTTATTATATAAAAATTTTATTATTTCACTTTATTATTATAAAAATCAGATAAGCATTGTGTTATGCCCCGATAATGGGTCCATGATTAAAGGAATGAGACTGATACAAAGCGAAGGTCAAGCAAAGCTTTATTTCGCGCCAAGCATCAAGAATCTAACCGAACGTTCGGGGCCGCACCTCTTACAAGAGAGGGCGACCCTTCTCTGTTTCACAGTCTAGCTTTTATTTTTATTTTTTTTTATTTTACTTTATTTTTTTCAGCCTAACAGTATTCATTGTTTTTGCACCACACCCAGTGCTCCATGCAATCTGTGCCCTCTCTAATACCCACCACCTGGTCCCCCCAACCTCCCACCCCCCCCTCACCCCTTCAAAACCCTCAGATTGTTTTTCAGAGTCCATAGTCTCTCATGGTTCACCTCCTCTTCCAATTTTCCCCAACTCCCTTCTCCTCTCCATCTCCCCATGTCCTCCATGCTATTTGCTATGCTCCACAAATAAGTGAAACCATATGATAATTGACTCTCTCTGCTTGACATACTTCATTCAGCATAATCTCTTCCAGTTCCGTCCATAGCTTTTAAGGGCAAAGGCCATGTGGTCAGGCCTGGCCATGCACAGGTAGCCAATGAGATTGTAACATGCACAGGAAACTCCACAGTAATGCTAGGTTACCAACTAGTTGACCAACTGAGTTACAATTTACCCTAGTAGACATTTGAACCAGCCTATTATACTTTGATTGGGATTGGCGCCCAAAGGCTCCCAAAGGGCAGGGCCCATACTTCTTGGTAACCAGGGAGACAGTATGCATCCCCCACCCCCCCCATGGGATGTCTCCACCTGGCCTGACGCACCCTTGTATCTGGGCTTTGTTCCCTGGAGCTGGTTTCCGGGACTTGTCTCCAAGTAAATCCCCTGGGGGAAGGGGAGCAGGGGCAGTTTCTAAATAGGTCCTTACACATTGCAGAAATTTAGAAAAGCCAGATAAGCAAAACTAAGAACCTAAGGACCCCATGGTCACCCCATCCAGAGACTAAAAATCTTAACACCATAATGTGTAACTTCTTTCTCTAGGCAAATACATATGTGTGTGTTGACCAAAATGAGCTCGTACCGTATATGTTATTTTTAAACCTGCTTTTCTCAGTTAACAATATCCATTTTTCTATGAGGAAAAAAATATATTCATTTTACCCAGTTGACCCAAAAATGTCCTCTACAGTTAATGATTCTGTCTAAATGGAGATCCACTCCAGGACCACACGGCCGGATGCTAAGGGACTGGTCTATCTACACAAGGGCCCATCTTTTGGATTAATCTGGTCCTTTCCATACTGTGCCCCTTAGCATGCCACTCTGTCCTGAGTGGTTTCTTTTTAATGCCTCTTTCAGGACTTCACTGGCCCCCTGGGAGTTAGTCTTCAGGGACTGGGGCCTGGCGGTCTGCATTGTGTGTGTATTTCCCCAGATGGGGCTGAGCTTGAGAACTAAGGCATCTGGATTCCTCCAGCCAAGAAGGATGACTCGGTCCCTAAACCCACCCGAACCCTAGCCTCATGTGTCTGGATTCAAACAGGGCATTACAATATTGTGATTAATGAGAAAAATATATATTTGGTCATTCAGATGAGCAGAATAAATGGCTCAGATATATTTGGTCTTCCTTCAGGGTTAGTTCCCTGAGTATTGAGAGGGATAAGGCTGTCTTTTCTTTTTTTTTTTTTTTTAAGATTTTATTTATTTATTTGACAGACAGAGATCACAAGTAGGCAGAGAAGCAGGCAGAGAGAGATGAGGAAGCAGGCTACCCGCTGAGCAGAGAGCCCGATGCGGGGCTCGATCCCATGACCCTGGGATCATGACCTGAGCCGAAGGCAGAGGCTTTAACCCACTGAGCCACCCAGGCGCCCCAAGGCTGTCTTTTCTTATACTAATGCAGTGGCTTTTGGAAAGGACTGGGGCTTGTTGCCACTGAAGCAAACCATGGGGATGAGAGAGAGGCTGGAGATTGACTTTGTTTGCCAATGGTCAGTGATGCCATCGGTTGTGTCGGGTAACCAGGCCTCCCTAAACACCCAGGAGAGCAGGGAGGGGGTGGTCCGAGGGCTCCTGGCTTGGTGAGCACACGGCAGTTACGGGAGAACGGTGCACGCAGAGAAGCTCTGGAGCTCCCCATTCCGGGCTCCGTACATCTCGTCCATCTGCCGGTTCCTAATAGAAGTTATAGCCTTTTTACAGTAAACCAGTCATCCAGCAAGTAAATGTTTCCCTGAGTTCTGTGAGCTGCTCTAACAAATTAATCAAACCCAAGGAAGGAGTTGTGGGAGTCTCTGATTTATAGCCAGTCTGTGGACGCAGGGGTGATGGCCGGACTTGCACTGGGCATCTGAAGTGGGGTGTTGGGGGCAGCCTTGCGGGACGGAGCCCTCCTCCTGGGAAATGTGATTCTCTCCCCAGGTAGATAGTGTCAGAATTGAGGTGAATTCTCAGATACCCTGGGCGTGTCTGAGAACTGCTTGTTTGGGGGGGACCCCCCCCCACCATGTTGAAATCGGGAGCGGACACCCATAGAGAGATACAGTGGCCTCGGAGTCCGGAGTCTCTCTCCGATGCTTTGATGAAGAAGAGCCAAGCGTGGCCGTTTGTTTATCCTTACCCTGTGATAAGAAAGTCAACTTTGCTGGAAGGAGCGTCTATCTGAGGCTTGCAGCTGGGACACTTTTTTCCGGTCTTTGCTACGCTTGTAAGTTTCCCAGCAAAATGCACTCCCTCCGAGCTCCCGCTCCCAGTAGCAGGCTGTGTGTGACAGACTAGGGTTACAAGAAGCCTGGAACACTCCAGAAGATCTTCAAATGCTGGGTTTGAAGCTGAGAACAAAGCCCACAGATCCCAAACCCACACACCAACCAGCGGGGGAATGGTGGGGTGGTACCAGGGTGGTCCGGCCAAGGCCGGGTCCTGTTGACCTTGTGCCTCACTTCCATGATAAATACGGTTTGTTTTTCCATGAGAACGTCCACAAAGATTCTCCGTTTGCCCAAAGCTAAATGTGTGATTTTGAGATGTGATTGGGAATTGTCATTCCCACAGTAAATGTGTCACCAACAGGAATGGCTGGCCATCACTTGATAGGATCCCCCGGCTGGGAGTCTTACTGACCCCACCCTCCCTTCCTGGCAGCGATGCCCAGAAATCAGCTCGTCCCCGAGGATTCTCCTGCTCCGGGATGTTCAGAGCACTGTGCTCAGGGCCCTGACTCTGACACACGCCTCAGAGTCACCCAGGTTGCTTTTTATTTGAATTAAAGGAAGATATTACTACAAAAGTGTAATAGGCTCATGGTGGACATTTAGAGGAATCAGACTCACAAACCTGGGAGCATAAAATCACCATGGTCAGGCCGCCCCGAGATCGCTGCTGTCGACCCCTCCGTGCGCACCCTCAGAGGTCGTGTCTGGGCAAGTAGGCAGGTGCGTGTAGGGGAATCAGACTTTGAACCCACTTCTTCCTGGTGGTTCAAGCCAGCTCAAGGCAGTTCCTCTCTCCAGGAGCTCACACCATGGGCTCATCCTTCCAGGATCAGGACACATGGTCTGAGAGGCCAGATTTGCTCTTGGTTCTCTGGAGTGGTGCCCAAGGGCCCTGGCTGGTGGCCAGCTATGTGCCTCCTTCCACGACCCCAGCGCCCAGGATCTGAGCGCCTCTGTACTGTATAAACTCTTCCTCTCCATTTGCTTCCAGGGTTTCCTGGTTCTCTCAAAGTCGCACGGCTTCTGTCTCAGTCAGCTTGGGCTGCCGTAACCTTAACAGACATAGTTCTGGAGGCCCCAAGTGGAAGCTGAAAGTGCCGGCATGTTCTGTGTCCAGTGAGAGCCTCTCCCTGGCCTGCAGGAGGCCACTTTCTCCCTGTGTCCTCATGGAAGGGGGAGAGAGAGCGAGTGCTCCAGTGTCGACACTTGTAAGGGCACTAATCCCATCGCACGGGCCCCACCCTCCTGTCCTCATCAGAACCCGCTCACCTCCCAAAGGCCCCACCTCCGAATGCTGTCACACTGGAGGTTAAGGTGTCGACCTATGACTTTTGTGGGGACACCAAACCTTCAGTCTATAATAGCACCAGAACCGAGCAAAGCAGTGATGTGGCCCAGCCCTGGAGAGGGTCCTTGTCACGATGCCAGTCTCACAGCCTTCCTAGAGTCAGCAAAGATGCCAGAGTCAGGAACAAGGTCATGGCCTGTGCTCTCTCTGATGCGGCCGTTCAGCAAGCTTAGCCCTAAGGGCCCCTTTTCCAGGCCGTCCTCTGTTCCCAGAGAGCGTACTGGCCAACCTCTCAGCACCCAATCACTTTCCTCAAGGCAAGAAAGCCAGGGAAGATGTGTGCCCTCGAGACACCTGTGGCCACTCGCTGGTTGGTGCAGACCCTCCCCTTCCCATTGCTTTGGCTTGGGGCTCAGCGTGCCACCTGCCGGGCTGCTCAGAACTCAGGTCATGTTCCCTCTTCCCCAGGACTGACCAACCTCGGTGGACACGGCTCCTGGCAGGGGCAGCTGGAGAGGAGGGGGAGCCTCACACAAGGGGGAGTCGGCGCTCCCCACCTGCTACTGAGCTGGTGCCCCCGAAATCGTCTGGAGCTGACACTGGGCTGGGCAGTGACCTTGAGCCTAGCAGACCGATGTTTGCACTGAGGCTCCCTCTTCTTAGCTTTCAAAAGACTTCATTACTGATTCCAACCACAAAACAGGACCTGCCAGCAGGGCAGGGCATCTGGGTTTAAACCCACCCAGGTCAGAATGGGGGCTGCCTCCAGCCCCCCTCCCCGCCTGCTGCCCGGGGACCTGGAGAGGCTTATAAACACCTTGTGGGATGCTCAGCCAATCCCTCCTGTGACTGCCACAAAATTTTAACCTACCTACACATATGCTAAAAAAAAAAAAAAAAAAATGCAGAAGCCCCAAGTATAATATAAAGGAGAAAACAACGTACACTAGAATATCTAGGTTAGTATGTGCCCCTGGAAGACAGAAGGTCATGGTTCAAGGTGAGCATCCTTAGACCGGTTCGCCACAAGAAACGCATCAGCTACAAACACAAATCAGCACAGGTCCGCCTGGCGTTGGTCACTCAAAAAACACTCGGTGATAACATCGGCTAAATGATTTTTCCAGAACTGGCAGGTGCAGAGCCAAACAAGCAACAAGCTCTCCTCCGAGGAAACGCAGAATAGATTGAGTTGTGCAGACGTAAATGTAAAATTTTAAATGTAAAATCGAGTGAAGTTCCAGAATGCGCAGAGAGCTCTTCTCTTCCCACCGAAGGAATGTCCATCAGGGTCATGAAAAATTTATGTGGAACAACTTTATGCGGTCCAAGACCCCCGCCTCCCACAAGAGGTGTACGTCACCGCCTCCCACCAAATGCCAGTAATACTTCCAGCTACCATTAACAACCAAAATATACCTCCTGTGCCCTTTTAGAACGGGGGTCCCAAGCATACCCTCCTGTTGTCTTCCTCAAGTGACCTCAGCGGCCTATATTTGCACCCGGACTCCACTGCCTGAGAGCTGCCTGGCCCTTCGCAAGCCTCAGTTGTCCCATCTATGGGATGGGTGCGTGGAGGAAGTTAAACAGTAGCTCGGATCCCAGAGGACCCTTAGCACAGTACTTAGTGAATAATACGTCTTAAGCGAGTGTTAGTTATAGCTTACAATTTACATTATATATTATTTATGAATGTCCATAAAATAACTGGGAGTGAATAATAGCTTAAAAGCAATGAGATGAGAATCAGAATGCTATTTCACAGATTTCAGAGAGCGAGTAAGATTCTAGAACCTCCATTATCCCGGTAATGGTCCCCCTGCTGGAGTTCGGAAGCTGTTCCTCGATGAGCACTTACAGCAGGAACATCACAGAGGAAGAGACCCCATTCCTTCCTTTGATATGGGTCCTGGAATTCCTCGACAGTTTTCACGGGCAGTTTTCATGCCTTCAGGCCCCCGTAGTTTCAGTATCCCCAGCCTAGTCCCTAAACTGAGATACTTTTTTTTTTTTAAGATTTTACTTATTTATTTGATAGAGGGAGAGTGAGAGGGAGAAGCAGACTCCCCGCTGAGCAGGGAGCCCACCCGATGTGGGGCTTGAGCCGAGGACCTGGGGTCTCGACTTGAGCTGAAGGGGCAGATGTCTAACTGACTGAGCCACCCAGGCACCCCCTAAATTGAGATACTAAACAGAAAGACACAAAGACAAAAGTCTAGGTCAAAGACAGAAGCAGCACACGTGAAAGGCCTACAGCACAGGAGTCTCTGTAATACACCGGCAGCATTTGGCGCCTTCCTCAAATTATGTAGGAAATGCACAAAGGAAGAGCTCGGTGGAGGGGGGAGAAGGCTCTGAGAAGGACAAAGGGAATCTGGGACAGGAGAGGCTGGAGGAGGGAATGCGAACAGGTGGAAGGGGCCTGGGGCCACCTGGATGGAGGCTGATGGGTGCTGGGAACCCAGACTCACCTCTCTAGAGTTGGAGAACATAACCTGCTAGAAAAAAGGAAGTGCACCATTTAAAGCAAATTCCGTGTGTCAACGATGTCCCAATAGCCTGTCCCCAGGGATACACCTGGTGACATTCCCTGAGACCATGTCCCAGTCTGGGGAGGCAGCACTGATGCTACGAGGTGCCCATGGGACCACACTGTGAGTGAGCAGGGGCATCAGGCTTGGTCGCAGCTGTTGTGGTCTGGGAAAGGAAGCTTTCCCCTGGGAATATTATCCGTGCCTTTGTGAGGGCCTGTGGGAACTTTTACCCAGAGCACAGCCTTGTTTCCGATGATGAATGGCTGGTCAGGAGTGAGCTGAAGTGACTCAGTTCCCGAGCATGAGAACCAGCCCAGAGTTTCTGTTACAATCTGCTGCCGGAGCCCAGTGACTCGGAAACAAGGGTCACGGTTCCTGGAGCGCCGTATCTGCTAGGAACCAGGGCGGCTACTGAGCCCTACCCCCCACCCAGAGTTTTGTGTGGTGTGGGCCCAAGTACGCGTGTGTAGGCGATGGTATCGGGGAACCAGGCTAAGCTTGTGCGGTCCTTCATTCAGTGAATGCTTAATGCGAGGCTTTTTTTTTTTTTAATTTTTTCAATTTATTTATTTTCAGAAAAACAGTATTCATTATTTTTTCACCACGCCCAGTGCTCCATGCAATCCGTGCCCTCTCTAATACCCACCACCTGGTACCCCGACCTCCCACTCCCTGCCACTTCAAACCCCTCAGATTGTTTTTCAGAGTCCATAGTCTCTCATGGTTCACCTCCCCTTC